>NW_028319106.1:87500-285000 GCF_062004578.1 Staurois parvus
AACTTATCTCCATATTCTCCTCATCTCCACAACCCTCCCAGCTTATCTCCATCTCCTCTCATCTGCATAACTCCTCCTCCTTATCCCCATAACTTCTCCTCATTCCATAACCCTTCCTCATCTCTATAACTTCTCCCCATCTCCATAACCCTTCCTCATCTCTATAACTTCTCCCCATCTCAATAACCCTTCCTCATCTCTATAACTTCTACCCATCTCCATAACCCTTCCTCATCTTTATAACTTCTCCCCATCTCAATAACCCTCCTCATCTCTATAACTTCTCCCCATCTCCATAACCGTTCCTCATCTCTATAACTTCTCCCCATCTCCATAACCCTTCCCCATCTCCATAACCCTTCCTCATCTCTAGGACTTCTACCCATCTCAATAACCCCTTCAGCTTATCTCCACATCCTCTCTGCATCTTTATATCATCTCATCTGTATAACTCCTTCTCTTTATCTCCATAACCCTTTAAGCTTACGGTATCTCCATATTCTCCTCATCTCCACAACCCTCCCAGCTTATCTCCATCTCCTCTCATCTGCATAACTCCTCCTCCTTATCCCCATAACTTCTCCTCATTCCATAACCCTTCCTCAGCTCTATAACTTCTCCCCATCTCCATAACCCTTCCTCATCTCTATAACTTCTCCCCATCTCAATAACCCTTCCTCATCTCTATAACTTCTCCCCATCTCCATAACCCTTCCTCATCTCTATGACTTCTCCCCATCTCCATAACCCTTCCTCATCTCTATAACTTCTCCCCATCTCCATAACCCTTCCTCATCTCTATAACTTCTCCCCATCTCAATAACCCTTCCTCATCTCTATAACTTCTCCCCATCTCCATAACCCTTCCTCATCTCTATAACTTCTCCCCATCTCAATAACCCTTCCTCATCTCTATAACTTCTCCCCATCTCCACAACCCTTCCTCATCTCTATAACTTCTCCCCATCTCCATAACCCTTCCTCATCTCTATTACTTCTCCCCATCTCCATAACCCTTCCTCATCTCTAGGACTTCTACCCATCTCAATAACCCCTTCAGCTTATCTCCACATCCTCTCTGCATCTTTATATCCTCTCATCTGTATAACTCCTTCTCTTTATCTCCATAACCCTTTCAACTTATCTCCATATTCTCCTCATCTCCACAACCCTCCCACCTTATCTCCATCTCCTCTCATCTGCATAACTCCTCCTCCTTATCCCCATAACTTCTCCTCATTCCATAACCCTTCCTCATCTCTATAACTTCTCCCCATCTCCATAACCCTTCCTCATCTCTATAACTTCTCCCCATCTCAATAACCCTTCCTCATCTCTATAACTTCTCCCCATCTCAATAACCCTTCCTCATCTCTATAACTTCTACCCATCTCCATAACCCTTCCTCATCTCTATAACTTCTCCCCATCTCAATAACCCTCCTCATCTCTATAACTTCTCCCCATCTCAATAACCCTTCCTCATCTCTATAACTTCTCCCCATCTCCACAACCCCCTCAGCTTATCTCCATATCCTTTCCTCATCTCCTCACATCTGCATAACTCCTTCTCTTTATTCCCATAACATTTCCACATCTCTATAACCCCTTCTTGTCTTTTTATCTCCTCCTCATCTCGAAGACCCCTCCTCATCTCTCTAATGTCTACCCATCAAAATAACCTGTTCAACAAGCCCTTCTCCTCATCTCTATGTCCTCCTCCTTATCTCCATTACCCCTTCACCTCATCTCCATATCCTCTCATCTGCATAACACCTTCTCCTTATCTCTATAGTTTCTCTACATCCTCATAACTCCTTCATTTCTCTATATGCTCTCCTCATCTCGATGACCCCCTCCTCATCTCTCTAAGGTCTCCCCATCAAAATAACCTGTTGAACTTCTCTTCATATGCTCTTCTCATTTTCATAGCCTCTTCCCTTCACATGCTTATTCTCTGCTTATCTCCATAACCCCTTCTTCGAATTTTCCTATTTTCTCCTCATCTCCATATCATCCTCATCTTCTTATTCTCCTCATCTCCAAATCCTCTCATCTCCATATCCTCCTCATCTTCTTATTCTCCTCATCTCCAAATCCTCTCCTCATCTCCATATCCTCTTCATCTCCAAAACTCATTCACCTCATCTTTATATCCTCGTCCTCCTCTCCATAACCCCTTCTCATCCCTATATGTCCTCTTCCTCATCTTCATGACCCTTTTTGTATATCTCCCATACCCCTTCTCCAATCTCCATTACCTCTTCACCTCATCTCCATAACCTCTCATCTGCATATTTCTTTCTCCTTATCTCCACTGTATCTCTATAATTCCTTTTTGTCTCCATAACCTCTCCTCATCCCCATAACCCCTTCTTGTCTCCATATCATCTCTCCATCTCCATAACCCCTTCTCTACATCTCCATTACCCGTCCACTTCATCTCCATATTTTCTCCTCATTTCTATATCTTCTCATCTGCATAACTACTTCTCCCTATCTCTATAACTTCTCAGCATCTCCATAACCACTTCTTGTCTCCATATCCTCTTTTAATCCCCATACCCCATTCTCCTCATTCCATAACCCTGTCTCCCATCTGTATTACCTATTCACTTCATCTCCATATCCTCTCCTCACCTCTCTAACATATTCTTATCTCCATAAGCCTGTCAACTTATCTCCATATTCTCCTCATCTCCATAACTGCTTCAATTTATCTCCGTATTCTTTTCATCCCCATAACCCCTTCAACTTATCTCTGTATTCTCCTCATCTCCATAACCACTTCAACTTATCTCCATATTCTCCTCATCTCCATAACCCCTTCAACCTATCTCCATATTCTCCTCATCTCCATAACCCCTTCAACCTATCTCCATATTCTCCTCATCTCCATAACCACTTCAATTTATCTCCATATTCTCCTCATCTCAGTAAGTCTTTCATCTTATCTCTTCTCTGCATCCATTATATCTGCTTATCTCCATAACTCCTTCTTCTCATTTTCACATTTTCTCCTCATCTACATATCATCCTCCTCATCCTCATATTATCCTCCTCAATTTCTTATTCTCCTCTTCATCTCCAAATCCTCTCCTCATCTCTACATCCTCCTCCTCTCCTCACCCCTTTTCCTCATCTGTATGTCCTCTTCCTCATCTCCATAACCCCTTCTCCCATCTCCATTACCTCTTCACCTCATCTCTATATCCTCTCATCCGCATAATTCCTTCTCATTATCTCCACAACTTCTCCTTCTTGTCTCCATATCCTCTCCTAATCTCCATAACTGCTTCTCCCTATCACTATAATTCCTTCTGCTCCTCTCCCTAACCCCTTCTCATCACCTCTATAGCCTCTTCTGATCTCCATAACCCCTCATTGCTTCAACTGACACCAAAATGGATGAAATACGAGAAGCTCGGTGTTGGGGTTTGCATACACTTTAAAGTGGATCTTTCTTTAACTTTTCGAGTCTGGAAGAATATATTTCAGACACGTCCCAATATACGGCAACAGAAACATTTTTCTTAAAAACTCCACTTTCTATCATTAAAATGTCATCCTTGAGCTGCAGTCAGTGACTGCATGATGTCGCCAGTCTGCTGCTGGCAGGAGGAAGCATGTCCTTAGTCTCCCCTCCCCCCCAGTGATCAGTCAGAGGCAGTTCATAATCCAACTAAAAGATTATTTATATTACTAACGTCAAAAGTACCCGGAACTCTCTCATGTCAGCCTCCTATAATGCCCGGCACACCATGGCTTATGCAGGCCATAGACGGGTCGAAAATCAGACGATTTTTTGGCCGAAAAAAAAAATTGATTGATTTTCGCACTGTTAGTGGGTTAATTGTTCGGCTGTTTTTCGGGGTTTTCACACATTGTTTTTATCGGTAAAGTTGGAAAAAAATCAGCCAATTTTCCCGGCAATAATGGGCAAATCGGCCGATCGTTTTACCGATAAAAAATCTGCGCATGAGCTGTGACCTGCAAGAAGAAAAAGAAGAAGAAAAAGAAGAATTCCAGTCCGCTATTATATTTTATATGAAGTCTTGCAGTTGCAACAATGTATCTATTTGTATCTGAATAAAAACATCTGTGTCCGAAATGGATACAAATGGATACATTGTTGCAGCCGCAAGACTTTTTCATGTCAAATATAATAGCGGAGCTCTCTGCAGGGACAGAAGTAATTAAATGCCGGCCGTAGATGGGACGAAAATCGGCCGATTTTTTTTACCGTTGGTGGTAACGTCGGCCTATTGACCGACCGATTTTTCATTTTTTTTTTTTTAAAAGGGCAGTTTTTCGACCCGTCTATGGCCTGCATTAGACTGGGAGAAGTTGGGGTAATACTGTAAGACAATCATCATGTATTGCATTGCGGGGTGCTGGTAATGGAAGCCAAGGGAGTAACATAAAATGCAGCGCTAAATACTGAAAATGATGAGAAACTGACAAGTGCACAAGGTAAGGCGCAAATAAATGCGCTAAAAAAGTGTAACAAAAGTGTCGTCAGTGAGTGACGAGATAAAAAGTGAATGGATGATAAATAGTATCACATTAAGTGATAAATCAAATGGAAAATATAAAAAATAGCAAATGTATAAATTGCAATAAATTAGATGACAATTGGAGATATCTTGAGATATAAGCAGTCCATAAAGTGATGCGTCAAATTCCCGCGCTCGTGACTTCTGTGATAAGGGATTGAAGTGTGCTTGCACTCACCGGAAGCGCAATATTAATGCGCATGTAATTATATCCGGGAAACACTGGTGGCCATCGGGGTTCTGGCGGGGACAGGGGGCTCCACTGGTACACACACAGCACACAGGAAAGGCACTCCAGACCTCACAGCATACAGGGACAGCTCCTCCTATGCATCTCCACCATGGAAATTGGTTGCCAAATGGGTAGTAATCCACCTTAAATGGCTCATGAACAAACCACCAAACAAAAGTATTTTGGATTGTGTAGTATTTTTTATTATATTATTGGCAAAAAATTCCAGGTATGCAATGAAATCGTAGTTGTAAGTTTACAGAGCAGTAAAGATGGCCTCTGGCCTACCATGCGGCCTCAGCAGCGTGATGTCAGCACGGCAAGGCTCCTCTCTGACGCGTTTCGTGCAAAAGCACATTTTCTATTTTATATATTTGCCATTTGATTTATCACTTAATGTGATACTATTTATCATCCATTCACTTTTTATCTCGTCACTCACTGACGACACTTTTGTTACACTTTTTTAGCGCATTTATTTGCGCCTTACCTTATGCACTTGTCACTTTCTCATCATTTTCAGTATTTAGCGCTGCATTTTATGTTAGTAGTTTATTTGAGGATACAGGGGTTCATCCTTTATGCTAGCAGCTGATTTGAATCGAGCGCTCGCTTGCTATATATTTTAAGGAAGCCGAGGGAGACTGACGACTAGGGAGGATGAGAGAGTGGTGACCTCATCACTGTCCAATCACAGGATGGGGCAGATTCCAGACCTGTCTGTATTTCTCATCTGTAACGTAGTCTACAAGCAGTCCAGGGCCTAAGAGTGCCGCTAGGGGAGTCTGGATAGCATGTCCAGCCGAGCAGAATGACATATCTCTCGGCAGGTAAGTCAGTTCATATATATGTAGTTCAGGTGTGTGTTCAGTGGTGTATTTAGGTTTTGTGCTGCCCTAGGCAACACAAAAATCAGCCCCCCCCCCCCAGAGAGTGCCTGACACCAACAAGAACCACCACCCACTCCCCCCTCTCCCGCGGCGAGAGCCTGACATTTACCAGCAACACCCCTGCCACCACCACCCGAGAGAGCCTTCCACTACCACCCCCCATACACCAGCCACCGACCCCCTCATCCCGTGGGGAGAGCCTGACATTTACCAGCAACACCCCTGCCACCCCCCCCTCCCCTCCACCATCCGAGAGAGCCTTCCACTACCACCCCCTATACACCAGCCATCGACACCCTTATCCCGTGGGGAGAGCCTGACATTTACCAGCAACACCCCTGCCACCACCACCCAAGAGAGCCTTCCACTACCACCCCCCATACACCAGCCACCGACCCCCTCATCCCGTGGGGAGAGCCTGACATTTACCAGCAACACCCCTGCCACCACCACCCAAGAGAGCCTTCCACTACCACCCCCCATACACCAGCCACCGACCCCCTCATCCCGTGGAGAGAGCCTGACATTTACCAGCAACACCCCTGCCCCCCCCCCCTCCCCTCCACCATCCGAGAGAGCCTTCCACTACCACCCCCTATACACCAGCCATCGACACCCTTATCCCGTGGAGAGAGCCTGACATTTACCAGCAACACCCCTGCCACCCCCCCTCCACCACCCGAGAGAGCCTTCCACTACCACCCCCCATACACCAGCCACTGACCCCCTCTTCCCATGGAGAGAGCCTGACATTTACCAGCAACACCCCTGCCACCCCCCCCCTCCACCTGAGAGAGCCTTTCACTACCACCCCCCATACACCAGCCACCGACCCCCTCATCCCGTGGAGAGAGCCTGACATTTACCAGCAACACCCCTACCACCCACCCCCCGAGAGAGCCTTCCACTACCACCCCCCATACACCAGCCACCGACCCCCTCTTCCCGAGGAGAGAGCCTGACATTTACCAGCAACACCCCTGCCACCCCCCCCCCCCTCCACCACCCGAGAGAGCCTTTCACTACCACCCCCCATACACCAGCCACCGACCCCCTCTTCCCGTGGAGAGAGCCTGACATTTACCAGCAACACCCCTGCCACCCACCCCCTGAGAGAGCCTTCCACTACCACCCCCCATACACCGGCCACCGACCCCCTCTTCCCATGGAGAGAGAGAAAGACACTGGTCTGCCCAGCTCTGGACATCCCTGGGAACGATGCATACACCATCATGCAGGCTGCAGCCTCTCTCGGATCCCCCCTGGTCCCCATGCCACGTGTGCCCCTTCTGCTGAGGGGTAGTGCTGCCCCCCTGAAAAATACGCCCTAGGCAAATGCTTTGTTTGCCTTGTAAATACGCCCCTGTGTGTGTTTATTGGTTTAATCACTGGTGCATCTACACCTGACATGTACTGAAATCTCCCGCACACCCGGCACCGCGATACACACAGAGCTCAATGTGGACAGGATGGCAATCTCCTTCCTAATCGCAGATCACTCCGTTCTCTCATGATGGTTTCTGAGATGTCACAATACAGGAGGATATAGCTGGGGGACCCAAGCACAGGTGTCTCCGCACATACCTGTACACTGTTACCTCGCAGCGCCTGGAGAATACGAATCAGGTATCACCTGCCGCTGCAGGGGACGGAGGAATGGAAAACACACACGCTGAGAAATCTCCCAGAATAAAGGGAAACTCTACTCTCTGTCAGCGCACACTGCGAGCGATGAATGATAATGCTCACATTATAGAAGCCGGTGCCTGGAGCGGAGGAAATGCTGGTTCACACGGGCATTTGGTATCAGAGCACACAGGACTTCAGGTTTTTTTTTTGTTTTCCCTCATTGACTCTTCTATTACTGGAGTCAGGAAGTTTCCACAGGCTTCTGGAAAGATTAGGCAAAGCGGCACACAGCCTTTCTCAACCGGGGTGCCTTGAGGTTTCTTCAGGGGTGCCTTGAGGTTTCTTCAGGGGTGCATTGAGGTTTCTACAGGGGTGCCTTTAGGTTTCTGCAGGGGTGCCTTGAAGTTTCTACAGGGGTGCCTTGAGGTTTCTACAGGGGTGCTTTGAGGTTTCTTTAGGGGTGCCTTGAGGTATCTACAGGGGTGCCTTGAGGTTTCTACAGGGGTGCCTTGAGGTTTCTTAAGGGGTGCCTTGAGGTTTCTTCAGGGGTGCCTTGAGGTTTCTACAGGGGTGCCTTGAGGTTTATTCAGAGGTGCCTTGAGGTTTCTTCAGGGGTGCCTTGAGGTTTCTACAAGGGTGCCTTGAGGTTTCTTTAGGGGTGCCCTGAGGTTTCTACAGGGGTGCCTTGAGGTTTCTACAGGGGTGCCTTGAGGTTTCTATAGGGGTGCATTGAGGTTCTATAGGGGTGCATTGAGGTTTCTACAGGGGTGCATTGAGGTTTCTTCAGGGGTGCCTTGAGGTTTCTACAGGGGTGCCTTGAGGTTTCTTCAGGGGTGCCTTGAGGTTTCTATAGGGGTGCATTGAGGTTTCTACAGGGGTGCATTGAGGTTTCTACAGGAGTGCATTGAGGTTTCTACAGGGGTGCCTTGAGGTTTCTTCAGGGGTGCCTTGAGGTTTCTATAGAGGTGCCTTGAGGTTTCTATAGGGGTGCATTGAGGTTTCTGCAGGGGTGCCCTGAGGTTTCTACAGGGGTGCCTTGAGGTTTCTACAAGGGTGCCTTGAGGTTTCTTTAGGGGTGCCTTGAGGTTTCTACAGGAGTGCCTTGAGGTTTCTACAGGGGTGCCTTGAGGTTTCTTCAGGGGTGCCTTGAGGTTTCTGCAGGGATGACTTGGAAAATGCCTAAAAACTGCCGAAAACTTGTATACAAGTTTTAGTAACACAAAGCCACAGGTTTTCATTGCGCACCATTACGACCTTCTAGCCGCTGACATCCTGACAACCAATGACATCATCAGTTGATAAGGAGGATGTCAGGCGCCTGCACAGCATCCTAGTTTGACTCTCCCCACTCCTCTCCATCAATGCTGGGGTCACACTAGCTCAGTGATGGGGAAAAACTGAGGGAGAGGAGAAACACTGGAATACTAGTCAGTACCAGTGTGCAAACGTGTATTTTGTTTGGAAAATAAATCATTTCTAATGTTGGGTGTCCTACATGTGTGGATGTTGCTGCGTTATAAATAAAAAAGTCCCAAAATTTTGAAAAAAGTGTTTTTCTTATAAAATTTTGCAAATAAATAATCTTTCTTCATAAATCTTGGTAAAAAAAAAATAACCCAAATTAGTTTATAACCAAAAATTATAATTTTTCTAAGTTTTTTTTAATTTTAATGTTATATTATTATTTATGCTTTTTTTTTTTACATACTGTCACCCTAGCAGTGACACTGTACTACTTGTGGGGGGTGATGAAGATTTTTTTTTTTTACACTGATTGCTTTCACACCCATAAATGCAATCATTTATCCTTCTTTCTAGCTGCATTCCTGCAGCCATTGGGGAATACTGTGTGAGCTGTGATTGGTCACAGCTTGTCACATGGTACAAGGCTGTTGTGAATAGCCCTGTACCATGTGATCTCTGTGATCATTCACAGATTTCACACGTAGTAAGCAATGATGTCAGAAGTGACATCATTGCTTACTGCTCTTCATGTGATCACTGATTGGCCACAGGGATTGATCACGATTGAGACTTCACACAGAGCTCCCGTACAACGATCGGTGTTCCACTGCCGCCTTTTTCCAAAAATCTAGGGGACGTGAAAGGACAGAAAGAGAAGCCACGCCCCCAGAGACAGACAGACAGCAGTTACAGGGAGCTGACATTCCTCCACACCTTTGTCCAGGCTCCCGGTCGCCACCTGTCCTTCTCAATACCCCGAATCTTCCCAACCTCACCCAGAATGTTGTGCACCACCACCTCCACAGGAAGGACTTTTTTCCTGACACCGTGCATTCCACGTGTAGTAACGGACTACTAGGCTAACTAGGAAAAGTGTCTCAAAATCAAAGTCCCGGTGAGTCTGAAGGGCACCGTAAGACCACTCCGCGTAACTCAAGCAGGAAAGGAAAGGGATCCCCAGAGCCCCACCCACCCGCATGTAGACTTCTATATTGAAGGGGCACTGAAGCGAGAAATGCTCCAACGCCTCCTCCAAACCACCGCACTCCACTCTTGGCCAACCACGGTTCTCCTCAGAGCGATCCTTCAGGTTGCCCTTCACATAGAGTCTGCCATGGAACGATCGCCAGGCCAAATCCCGAAACTTTAAAGGGATTCTCTCCAGATTCATCAAACACAGACCCTCCCTCATAACTGGGCCTGGGCAATCCCTCAAGGCTGATGGCTCACTAAAGACGGATTCAACAACCCTCCTCTCCAGGACCTTCCTAGGAAGAGACGGATTGTGGAACCTCCAAGTAAGTTTGCTTGCGGTTCACTGATTGCTACATGTGTCCCCGATATAGAAGCCCTTTCTCAAGACCCCGAATCTTCCCAACCTCACCCAGAATGTTGTGCACCACCACCTCAACAGGAAGGACTTTTTTCCTGACACCGTGCATTCCACGTGTAGTAACAGACTACTAGGCTAACTAGAGAAAATGTCTCAAAATCAAAATCCTGGTGCGTCTGAAAGGCTCCCTATAACCACTCCACGTAACTCAAGTAGGAAAGGAAAGGGATTCCCAGAGCCCCACCCACCCGCTTGTAGACTTCTATATTGAAGGGGCACTGAAGCAAGAAATGCTCCAACACCTCCTCCAAACCACCGCACTCCACTCTTGGCCAACCACGGTTCTCCGCAGAGCGATCCTTCAGGTTGCCCTTCACATAGAGTGCCATGGAACGATCGCCAGGCCAAATCCCGAAACTTTAAAGGGATTCTCTCCAGATTCATCAAACGCAGGCCCTCCCTCATAACCGGGCCTGGGCAATCCCTCAAGGCCAATGGATCGCTAAAGGCATATTCAACAACCCTCCTCTCCAGGACCTTCCTAGGAAGAGCAGGCTTGTGTAAGTTTGCTTGCACTTCACTGATTGCTACATGTGTCCCCAATATAGAAGCCCCTCTAGATCAGAGTAGAAGCAGCCATGACCCCGGCGTGCGGCTTTTCCTGCACACGTGCAAATATATAAAAATCTGCTTCCCTGACTTATCCTTCAGCCATCTTTCCCCATAATCCTCCTTTGTAGGCTTTGCAACTCAATGCGTCTATAGCGACGCGGGGCGTCCAACTTTTTTCTCTTGAAGTACTCAGTCTGCCTTTTTTTTTTTTTGCTTTCCCTCCCACAATAATTGGAGGCGATTATAACTGGGAAAATTCTGAAAAGATGTATTTAGTGCTTAAGCTGTGTAATAATATAATGTTCCTCCACGCTCGTACCTGGCCGCTGCTAATCTGCAGAGGAATGCGCGGCGCAGGAATTACGCGGCGTCCACCTTTTCAGCTCAGGTTCCCGCGGCTCCCATTCTCTCCTCCGGGAGGAATGACGTCTCTAATTAATACTCTCACACAGAAATGCTGCTCGACCGGATCCGGTTTCCCCGATGTCTGCTAGGCGTCTGGCTTCGCCGTGATGTCATCCCCAGGTGCACGGAGCGGCTACTGGGCCGCAGCCAAGCGGCATCGTATACCCACTTAAAGAGACGGCGCACATGGCATGCAGGTGACGTCGTGGAAAAGGACGGCTCCGGGATCTGTAAACGTTCTCACACTTCTGCAGAAACTAATGAGCGTGTAAAGGGGGACTCCGGTGTGACCCAAAGATTTTCCAATGACAGAGCTGTCTGCATTTCTTAATTCGATAAAAAAAAAAATGGTCTTAGTCACCCACAACGACTTGTGTACACGAGGCCATTGTGACCCGGGATTGTTACATCAGTGCCCGACACAAGCTGTAACCAGTGCTCTGCTGGACACTGACAGAAGTCACAAGACTGCGATATACTGCTGATGGGAAGAGGGATTTATCAGTTTATATTTACTAACATAATTGCATTTCCATGTTCTGTGTACTGTGGGGGACCGGATATAGTGAATGCGGGGTCCGGGGAGAGCGGATATAGTGAATGCGGGGTCCGGGGAGAGCGGATATAGTGAATGCGGGGTCCGGGGAGACCAGATATAGTGAATGCAGGGTCCGGGGAGACCAGATATAGTGAATGCGGGGTCCGGGGAGAGCGGATATAGTGAATGCGGGGTCAGGGGAGACCGGATATAGTGAATGCGGGGTCCGGGGAGAGCGGATATAGTGAATGCGGGGTCGGGGGAGACCAGATATAGTGAATGCAGGGTGCGGGGAGACCAGATATAGTGAATGCGGGGTCCGGGGAGACCGGATATAGTGAATGCAGGGTCTGGGGAGACCAGATATAGTGAATGCAGGGTCCGGGGAGACCAGATATAGTGAATGCGGGGTCCGGGGAGACCGGATATAGTGAATGCGGGGTCTGGGGAGACCAGATATAGTGAATGCGGGGTCGGGGGAGAGCGGATATAGTGAATGCGGGGTCCGGGGAGAGCGGATATAGTGAACGCGGGGTCCGGGGAGAGCGGATATAGTGAATGCGGGGTCCGGGGAGAGCGGATACAGTGAATGCGGGGTCCGGGGAGAGCGGATATAGTGAATGCAGCGTCCGGGGAGAGCGGATACAGTGAATGCAGGGTCCGGGGAGAGCGGATATAGTGAATGCAGGGTCCGGGGAGAGCGGATACAGTGAATGCGGGGTCCGGGGAGAGCGGATATAGTGAATGCGGGGTCCGGGGAGAGCGGATATAGTGAATGCGGGGTCCGGGGAGAGCGGATACAGTGAATGCGGGGTCCGGGGAGAGCGGATACAGTGAATGTGGGGTCCGGGGAGAGCGGATATAGTGAATGCTGAATATCAAAAAGAATTTACAAAAATAAAAAAACAAATGTCCTTCGTCAGCCACAACTCCTTGTGTAGAGGAGGCCGCTGTGACCCGGGTGTGCTGCGTCAGTCCCCGGCAATGAACGATATGCGGACTCCGTCATTTAAATCTCTCAGCTATGCAAATCAAGCCGGAGAAAGTCTTTTACGGTCAGTAAATCCCCCCCCCCCCACCCGCTCATTTTACTCCCGGAGTCCAGCACAACAATTAGTCCGGATCAGGTCCTGCATTGTAATGCGTCACGTAATCCGGGCTGCCGCTCCGCACGCATCTGAACAGGTTAGTGAGGACACAATGATCGGCATCCTGCACCCCTGCCGAGTCCTGCAGTGCCCTGAAACCAGCGTTGATCCCCCCCCCCCCCACTCTGCATGTCAATCACGGGGAAGAGAGCAATAAAAGTACAAAAGTCTCACACGGCCATTACAAGGACAACGCTCCCTGGAGGGCGGAGATTGTATCTCAGCAGCTGTGGATCAGGGAAGGGACTGCAATGTAAACGGCCACTAGAGGGACAACCTGCGGAGCTGAATATGTGACAAAATACGAAATGAAACAATTATCGGCGCTGACTGGAACACAAGGACACCGGGGCCCCATGATCCCCTATTGCCCGGGGGCCCCATGATCTCCTATTGCCCAGGGGCCCCATGAGTTGTTAGTCCGCCCCTGATCGGCGCTGACTGGAACACAAGGATGCCGGAGCCAGCAGGAGGTATACAGAGCGGAATATTCCGGAACAGAACAGTGCAGAGCCAAACGTAACAGTGAAACGGAGATGATAGCTAAATAGGAACAATAATATAATAAACATCCAGGATGTCAAAGAATCAGTGGGAAGAATTCAAACAATGGGAAAAATGTAAATCGGCGGGAAAAATTTTGATAATTGGAAAAATTTCAGGGAAAAATATAAATCAGTGGGAAACATGTAAATAATGGGAAAAATTAAAATCAGTGGGAAAAATTTAAATAATGGGTAAAATAGGTGGGAAAAATTTAGATAATTAGAAACATTTCAGTGGGAAAAATGTAAATAATGGGAAAAATGTGTGGGAAATATTTAAATCAGTGGTAAAAATGTAAACAACGGGAAACATTTGGGATAAAAATTTAAATCAGTGGCGAAAGAAATTTAAATAATGGGAAAATTTGTGGGAAAATTTTAAATCAGTGGGAAAAATTTAAATAATGGAGAAAAAATGTGGGAAAAATTTAAATCAGTGGGAAAAATTTAAATAATGGAAAAAAAAATGTGTGGGAAACATTTAAATCAGTGGGAAAAATTTATGAGGAAAAATTAAATCAGTGGGTAAAATTTAAATAATGGAAACATTTTGTGGGAAAAATTTAAATCAGTGGGAAAAATGTAAATAATGGGAAAAGTTTGGGGGGGAAATTTAATCAGTGGGGAAAATTTAAATAATGGAAAAATGTGTGGGAAACATTTAAATCAGTGGGAAAAATGTAAATAATGGGAAAATTTGGGGGGGGAAATTTAAATCAGTGGCAAAAAAATTAAATAATGTGAAAAATTTGTGGGAAAAATTTAAATCAGTGGGAAAAATTTAAATAATGGAAAACATTTATAGGAAAAATTTAAATCAGTGGGAAAAATTTGTGGGGAAAATTTAAATCAGTGGGAACAATTTAAATAATGGAAAAAAAATGTGTGGGAAACATTTAAATCAGTGGGAAAAATTTATGAGGAAAATTTAAATCAGTGGGAAAAATTTAAATAATGGAAAAAATTTGTGGGAAAAATTTAGATAAAGGGAAAAGTTTAGGGGAAAAATTTAAATAATGGAAAAAATTTGTGGGAAAAATTTAAATCAGTGGGAAAAATTTAAATAATGGAAAACATTTATGGGAAAAATTTAAATCAGTGGGAAAAATTTGTGGGGAAAATTTAAATCAGTGGGAACAATTTAAATAATGGAAAAAAAATGTGTGGGAAACATTTAAATCAGTGGGAAAAATTTATGAGGAAAATTTAAATCAGTGGGAAAAATTTAAATAAAGGAAAAAATTTGTGGGAAAAATTTAGATAAAGGGAAAAGTTTAGGGGAAAAATCTAAATAATGGAAAAAATTTGTGGGAAAAATTTAAATCAGTGGGAAAAATTTAAATAATGGAAAACATTTATGGGAAAAATTTAAATCAGTGGGAAAAATTTGTGGGGAAAATTTAAATCAGTGGGAACAATTTAAATAATGGAAAAAAAATGTGTGGGAAACATTTAAATCAGTGGGAAAAATTTATAAGGAAAATTTAAATCAGTGGGAAAAATTTAAATAATGGAAAAAATTTGTGGGAAAAATTTAGATAAAGGGAAAAGTTTAGGGGAAAAATTTAATCAGTGGGAAAAATTTAAATAATGGAAAAAATTTAAATAATGGGAAAAATTTGTGGGAAAAATTTAAATCAGTGGGAAAAATATAAATAATGGGAAAATATGGGGGGGGGGATTTAAATCAGTGGGAAAAACTTAAATAATGGAAAACATTTGTGGGAAAATTTTAAATCAGTAGGAAAAACGTATATAATGGGAAAAATTTGTGGGAAAAATTTAAATCAGTGGGAAAAATTTAAATAATGGAAAAAATTTGTGGGAAAAATTTAAATCAGTGGGAAAAATTTGTGGGGACAATTTAAATCAGTGGCAAAAAAATTAAATAAAGGGAAAAATTTGTGTAAAACATTTAAATCATTGGGAAAAATGTATGGGGAAATTTTAAATCAGTGACAAAAAAATTAAATAATTGGAAAAATTTGTGGGAAAAATTTAAAATCAGTGGGAAAAATGTAAATAATGGAAAAAATTTGTGGGAAAAATTTAAATCAGTGGGAAAAATGTAAATAATGGAAACAATTTTGGGGAAAAATTTAAATCAGTGGCAAAAAAATTTAATAAGGCAAAAAATTTGTGGGAAACATTTAAATCAGTGGGAAAAAGTTCTGGGGAAAATTTAAATCAGTGGCAAAAAAATGTAATCATTGGAAAAATGTGTGGGAAACATTTAAATCAGTGGGAAAAATGTAAATAATGGAAAAAATTTGGGGGAAAAATTTAGATAACTGGAAAAAATTGTGGGAAAAATGTAAATAATGGGAAAAATTTGTGGGAAAATTTAAATCAGTGGGAAAAATTTAAATAATTGGAAAAAGTTGTGGGAAAAATGTAAATCATTAATAGATCACTGATGTATGTATGTAGGATCTTGCTTACAGAGGCCAATCAAACGCCAGTAAGATGCACAAAGTGCTCACCTATACACGTGTACAGACCTGTCCGTAATCGTCCGTAGAAGTCTTCATCCATTCATAGTTTTCTGTTTTAATTTCCGCATGAACCCAGAGATGGAATGACTCACAGTAAACAACGCACTGTGTTCAGATTCCTGAAAAAAAAAAAAAAAAAAGCTGTGTTTATAAAGATCATTTTTTTTTTAAAGGACCTTAAGGGCCGGTTCACACTCCATGCATTTCAGTTGCTTTTTTTCTGCATCCAAACAGCACAGAAAGTCGGTGATCTGGTTGTCACTGTCATAGTTCACATCAGCGCTTGCAGTTCCGGATGCAGAAGAAAAAGCAGTACAGGCGGCATTTTTCCTGTGCAGAAATGTACTGGAAAGCAGTAAAACGCACCAAAAACGCACATGTCCCTATTTAAATTGAAGAAAAAGAGAGGTGGGAAAATGAACCGCAACGCATCAAAAACGCACGGGAGCGCGCCCAAAACACGCATGCGGAAAACGCATCCGGAATATGGTGTGAAACAAAGTCCAGATGCGTTCTGGATGCGTTTCTGCATGCGCATTTTGGGCGCGTTTTTGATGTGTTCCGGTGCGTTTTTGATGCTTTTTTCATGTTGCGGGAAAATAATTCTCTGACCCTTTCCTAACAAAGCGCCGGTGAAAACACGCAGAGATGTGAATGTAACCCTTAGGGAACCGCGTTAACTGGACCGAAAAACGCATCGGTGTGAACCAGGTCTAAGGGAGGGCTATAACCCCGGCCAGATTTTTTTTTGCCATCTGTGTCCCCATTGGGGAGATTTCCCTTCACTTCCTGTCCCATAGCCAAACAGGAAGTGATAGGAAATCCCTGCAAACTATGGGAATTCCTTGGGGACCCCCCAGGTCACCAGAACTAGTGTCCCCATTGGAAGATTTCCCCTCTATTACTTTCTGGGGACAACCCAACATTTGGGATTTATTTCCCTTTCCATGATAACAGTGAATAGTGAGAGTGAATCTCCCTAACGGGGACACAGACAGCAATAAAACCCGACAGAGGGTCTGATCCATCTCCACTCCGACACAACTAGGAAGAGAGTTTTGCTCTCAGTGCTACACTTCAAGGGAGCACCCATGTGAGGTCCGTGTTTTCCCGTGTGGGATGCACAGGCTGTCCTATTCATATCAATTGGGATGCAGCCACAGCGCCTGATGTGACATTCCTGTGGGTGCAGGTGGGTGGCCCCCTGAGCTCAGACAGTGAGCACTGGGGGCCCGCACCCACATGGCTGTCATCCCATGAGGGCAAGCGTGGTCCCCTCACAGGTGTATGATTACGTGTGCCGGTGTGAACGAGGTGTGATTACACGTATGTCAATGAACACTTACCTACATTATTTATTTATTTCAGGTACTTACAGTATATATTGCCATCAATGTATGCAGCACTTTACATATATATTGTACAGTCACACAGTGGTGTCCCTAGGGAGGTGCGGGCCGCACCAGGTAACACCATCACAGGGGGTGCAGGAGCAGGATGCCGGCACAGTGACAGCTGCCCCCACCACGGTGTAGCCATAAAATGAGTATCCCCTGAAGATATGTGTCCCCTGAAGATATGTGTCCCCTGAAGATGTGTGTCCCCTGAAGATATGTGTCCCCTGAAGATATGTGTCCCCTGAAGATGTGTGTCCCCTGAAGATATGTGTCCCCTGAAGATATGTGTCCCCTGAAGATATGTGTCCCCTGAAGCAACTGCGCATGTGCCGGTTTCAGGCCAAAGAAGCCGATCGCCAGCTCTGTGCTAAAGACTGGCTTCTGCAGCCTGAAACCGGCACATGCGCAGTTGCTTCAGGGGACACATATCTTCAGGGGACACATATCTTCAGGGGACACATATCTTCAGGGGATACTCATTTTACCGCTACATCGGCACCGCTCCTTCCTCCCTGGAGGGGTGACACCACGTGTTATCGCACCGGCAGGGGCAGACTGACAACTCATGGGGCCCCCGGGCAATAGGGGATCATGGGGCCCCTGTGTCCTTACCCACACTCAAAAAAGCCTATGAAAAAGGTACCAGGGGCATCTCATGGGGCCCCCTACTGACCCCGGGTCCTCGAGCAGTGCCTGAGAGCTCGAATGGTCAGACCGCCCCTGCGCACCGGGTGACACCAACCCTAGGGATGTTTCTGCATTCACATCAGTCCCTAACCCTCAAGGGACGTACAATCTAAGGTCCCTAACCCTCAAGGGGCGTACAATCTAAGGTCCCTAACCCTCAAGGGGCGTACAATCTAAGGTCCCTAACCCTCAAGGGGCGTACAATCTAAGGCCCCTAACCCTCAAGGGGAGTACAATCTAAGGCCCCTAACCCTCAAGGGGCGTACAATCTAAGGTCCCTAACCCTCAAGGGGCGTACAATCTAAGGTCCCTAACCCTCAAGGGGCGTACAATCTAAGGCCCCTAACCCTCAAGGGGCGTACAATCTAAGGTCCCTAACCCTCAAGGGGCGTACAATCTAAGGTCCCTAACCCTCAAGGGGGGTACAATCTAAGGTCCCTAACCCTCAAGGGGCGTACAATCTAAGGTCCCTAACCCTCAAGGGGCGTACAATCTAAGGTCCCTAACCCTCAAGGGGCGTACAATCTAAGGTCCCTAACCCTCAAGGGGCGTACAATCTAAGGCCCCTAACCCTCAAGGGGCGTACAATCTAAGGTCCCTAACCCTCAAGGGGCGTACAATCTAAGGTCCCTAACCCTCAAGGGGGGTACAATCTAAGGTCCCTAACCCTCAAGGGGCATACAATCTAAGGTCCCTAACCCTCAAGGGGCGTACAATCTAAGGTCCCTAACCCTCAAGGGGCATACAATCTAAGGTCCCTAACTCTCAAGGGGCGTACAATCTAAGGTCCCTAACCCTCAAGGGGCGTACAATCTAAGGTCCCTAACTCTCAAGGGGCGTACAATCTAAGGTCCCTAACCCTCAAGGGGCGTACAATCTAAGGTCCCTAACCCTCAAGGGGCGTACAATCTAAGGTCCCTAACCCTCAAGGGGCGTACAATCTAAGGTCCCTAACCCTCAAGGGGCGTACAATCTAAGGTCCCTAACCCTCAAGGGGCGTACAATCTAAGGTCCCTAACCCTCAAGGAGCGTACAATCTAAGGTCCCTAACCCTCAAGGGGCGTACAATCTAAGGTCCCTAACTCACATTCATACATACTAGGGACAATATAGACAGGAGCTAATGTCTTTGGAGGGTAGGAGGAAACTGGAGTACCCGGAGGAAACCCACACAGGCACAGGGAGAACATGCAAACTTCAGGCAGGAGGTGCTATGGTTGGGATTTGAACCAATGGCCCGAGTACTGCCAGGCAGAAGTGCTAACCACTCAGCCACTGTGCTGCCCAAAGTATAGACCCCCCTCCATCAGTATAGACCCCCCTCCCTCAGTACAAACCCCCCCATCACTATGTACAGACACCCCTCCATCAGTATAGACCCCCCTCCCTCAGTACAAACCCCCCCATCACTATGTGCAGACACCCCTCCCTCAGTACAGACCCCCCTATTCACTAAGTACAGACCCCCCTCCCTCAGTATAGACCCCCCACTAAGTACAGGCCCCCCCTCCCTCAGTATAGACCCCCCCACTAAATGGGGTTTTCACTGTCAAACCAATGACCCGAGTACTGCCAGATGGAAGTGCTAACCACTTAGCCATTGTGCTGCCCAAAGTATAGACCACCTCCACTAAGTACAGACCCCCCTCCAACAGTACAGACCCCCTCCCTCAGTATAGACCCCCCCCCCACTAAGTACAGACACTCCTCCCTCAGTATAGACCCCCCCCACTAAGTACAGACACTCCTCCCTCAGTATAGACCTCCCCTTCTTCACTATGTACAGACCCCCTCCCTCAGTATAGACCCCTCCACTAAGTACAGACCCCCCTCCCTCAGTATAGACCCCCCTCCCTCAGTATAGACCTCCCTCTTCACTATGTATAGACCCCCCCACTAAGTGCAGACACCCCTCCATCAGTATTGCCCCCCCCCCGCCCCCATTAAATGGGGTTTTGACTGTCAAACCAAGGACCCGAGTACTGCCAGGCGGAAGTGCTAACCACTTGGCCACTGTGCTGCCCCGTGACTTAGGATTTGTATTGTTCCTGCCTGGAGCTCAGTCTGCAAGTTGGGTTCTCACATTTGTGACGCGACTCCCTAAAGCCCTAAATTGCCTCGAAAAATTGAATGTAGTGATTTGTGAAAGGCAGTGTACTCCATGCCATGGGGGGGCGCTACTCTCTGATGAGTGCACTAGCCTGGTGAGCTGGGGTGCCATGGGGTGCCCGACATTCAACACGCACATTCTGTGTACTGCAGCAGAACAGGCCGCCATGTTATCTCCAGCACCGGAAATATGGGAGCCCAGCCTGAAGGGCTGGTAGGACACACTGGGAGTTGTAGTTCCTCATCGGCTGGGGGTGACAGGCTGTACAACCCCCGGCAGAAACTTTCCAAACAGCAGATGGAAGTCAGAGCCAAGACGCTGAAATAAAACTGATAAAAATAGCGCCAGCATCTCGGAGAGCCAATAATTCACCTTTACAGACGGGAAAGGGTCTCTCCAGTCCGATGCGGTGACACGCAGCCTAATTGGCTAAGAATACAAACTGCTAATTGCCTGGTTACCATGGATAGAGAACACAGCCAAAAATATCCCGAGCCCTTCCCACCATCTGTGCTGCCAGGAGCCCCTCCGCTGACACCACGCTGGACCCGGCACTGGTTACCGGGAGATGAGACGCCGGCGCCCTCACCGTCTCAAGTCTTGTTGTGCAAACGTTTAATAGGTAGTGACATTGTGGACGGGACATCATCGGGGAGCTCCAGGGGAGCTCATAAATACTGTGAGGGCTGTCACTGACATTGCTGCATTTGACAGGCGGATGGGAGGCGGTACGCCACCTCCTCGCTGTTTTAACCCTTGAAGGCCTGCAGGACTGCGCCACAACCGCATGCATTACAAGCAGTTGCAGGGTGGTTGGGGAGCGGCCCCATTCACTTGACAGGGTCGCGTTTGGTGGTGGTACTCCTTGCGGAACATGACCTGTGGTGTAAAGTTTGCCATGGCATGTGTGCACTACTATTTTTAAATCTTTATGGAATCCCCTAGGGCAGGGTTTAAAATTTCGATACTAGACGGGCACAAACCTTACTCTCCACCAGTTGCCCCACCCAACCTTGCCCAGGTCTGCCTCCAACCCCACCCCTGGCTTATCCCCCAACCCCACCCCGGTGTAGAGTGGGCCTCTCCTCGTGTCCTCCAAGGTGGTTTAGAGCAGGCCTCTCCTCATGTCCCCCAAGGCGTTGTAGAGCGGGCCTCTCCTCGTGTCCTCCAAGGTGGTTTAGAGCAGGCCTCTCCTCGTGTCCTCCAAGGTGGTTTAGAGCAGGCTTCTCCTCGTGTCCTCCAAGGTGGTGTAGAGCAGGCCTCTCCTCATGTCCCCCAAGGTGGTGTAGAGCAGGCCTCTCCTCGTGTCCCCCAAGGTGGTGTAGAGCAGACCTATCCTTGTGTCCCCCAAGGCGGTGTAGTGCAGGCCTCATGTCCCCCAAGGCGTTGTAGAGCAGGCCTCGTGTCCCCCAAGGCGGTGTAGAGCAGGCCTCCTGTCCCCCAAGGCGGAGGAGAGCGGGCCTCTCTTAGTGTCCACCAAGGCGGTGTAGAGCGGGCCTCTCCTCATGTCCCCCAAGGTGGTGGAGAGCAGGCCTCTCCTCGTGTCCCCCAAGGCGGTGTAGAGCGGGCCTTGTGTCCCCCAAGGTGGTGGAGAGTAGGCCTCGTGTCCCCCAAGGCGGTGCAGAGCGGGCCTTGTGCCCCCCAAGGGGGTGGAGAAGAAACCAGAAGTTGGAAGTCGGAAACCGGAAGTCGGCTTCACAACGAGGCTTGGAGCGCAAGTGGAACGCAACTCGATCCCCGGGGCCTGGGGATCACATTGCAAGCCACCAGCTCCATTGCAAGCCACCCGCTCCATCCGTGCTCGCCACAGAGGGATTTCCCCTCACATTTGGCGAGTGGAAATTTCAAGCCCTGCCCTAGGGGACCTGGTGCATGGAGTACTTGGCCCCATTCTGATCCGTGGTTACACTGCGTACCAAAAGGACATTTTTGCTATGTTTCAGGCTGCCAGCTCCACCCCAGGCTGAAGCCCAATTTATGGTGTTCCTATGGTAGAGCCACCGCCATCTATCTCTGTAGAGAGATGCTCTTTAATCCAGACTGCTCTCATTTATGCAGGGCGGAGGAGCCCAGACACCAAGCAGATAATGTAAATGCCTCCTAGTTAGGTGCTAGGTTGGGTAACTGTAGTTGTTTAGCGCCTCTATAATCAGTGGAGCAGCTTTTGATTGCTTTGGGCTGCTCTGACTTTCACAGGTTGAGGGTTTGACTGCCTCCCGACTTCTGGAGTTTTCTGGAAAGTAGTGGGCTGGTAGAGTCAAATCTAAAGCCCGAATATTTATGTGGTATAGGCCAATCTCTGGGGGAGGGTGCCCAGTAGGTGGCTAGGAGGGAGTATAAATAGTTTGAAGGCTGGAACAGATGGGTTCTTGTCCAGGAGGAGAAGTTCCAAGGTGGAAGGGCTGCTGCCCTTCTGGCCAGTCCAGCTGCATTATTAGTTTCATCTGCTAAATGAGGTCCCAGCTGGGTGCCTTGAGCTGTCCAAGGGATTTTCTTTTAGGGATCTGGTCTGAGTTCACTGATTTGTCCATCTGATATTGGAGGGAGGCACAGCGAGTACATACTAGTGTGTGGGACCCCAGTGACTGCATGCTGCTACTATTTCTCTTGGACCAGAGTCAGCCTGTGATTAATGGTGGTCATAGTCTTCCTCTCCGCTTAGCGCCGGTTGGGGCAACAATAGATCTTTTACAGTCAAAGTAATAGCTGGTGGCTTGTGTTGTTGTGAATGACGGCGCTCGTCTCTAATGTGCACCTGATGCCATAGATGAGCGCTGTCATTACAAAAACACAAACTCCCAGCCAGTATCTAGCTGAGAACAATCCATTACTGAGAAATCGGCACTTAGAGGAGAATCAACGCATGGATGCGTCCACTATATCAGCACTGGACCCTATAGAAGAAAACAGGCATTCTACCTGCGTGTTATCCAGGCTCCTCCAGACAGCAACGTCCAGCATGAACGAAAGTCAGGGCTCCTGTGTATATGGAGTCTAGTCCTGTCACTGCCCTGTCTCCACTGTGTGCCGTCACTCCAAACTAACTCAAATGCATCCCCTTCTGAGCAGAGAGGTGACTCTGTGGTGAAGGAGGGAGGGGAGAACTGACAGCCACACCAGCTCAGCAACCACTGCATGGATCAGAATGGGACCAAGTGCTCCACGCCCTGGGACATTCACCCAGATAAAGTGTACATTTGTTCTTTGCAAATGGGCTAGAAATATATTCGCTCTCTCCGGACCCCACATTCACTATATCCGCTCTCCCTGGACCCCACATTCACTATATCCGCTCTCCCCGGACCCTGCATTCACTATATCCGCTCTCCCCGGACCCCGCATTCACTATATCTGCTCTCCCTGGACCCTGCATTCACTATATCCACTCTCCCCGGACCCCGGATTCACTATATCCGCTCTCCCCGGACCCCGTATTCACTATATCACTGGGCATTTGGGAGGGTCTCCTGAGGTTATCTTTTAAAAACGCTTCTAAACGCAAACGCGCATATACGCGGTATGCAAACGCAGCTAAACAGATGTTTTTTAACCTACATTTTCCAGCAGTCAGTTTCCATCGTTCAGAAGAGTTTTCCAGACGCCCCGTGTATATGAGCCCTTACTGCAGGAACATGAAATTTGTAACTGGGGCCCCTAGCAGGCCATAGGCTGCTGCCTAGCCTGCCTTGTGAATGATCGGGCTGTGGATACACAGAGAAGGAAGGATTGGCTGTGCACAGAGGATCTCAACACACGGACAGCTACCATTAAAACTATGAATTTTTTACAGGGGTTACACTGTAAGAACATCAATAATACAGTTCCGCTGACCCGGCCTCTGCCTCTGCGCAGGAAATCTGTTAAACATTGATGGGACTTAACGGAAACACAGAGGACTTCTGCCCGGCAATGAGAAGATATTTTTCTTGTTAGGAGAACAAAATTCTGGACGTGTTCCACGGACGTATTAGGGGTCTATTTAAAACGGGTCAAAAACGATAAACCGCCATTATTTTACAAAGGGAAATGTCAACACTGAGTCGACAATGCTTCGAATGTCACGGAATCTTCGCTCGGTGCCATACATCCTTACATGGAGGACATCCCAGTTGGGTCCTCTTCCTTCTGCTCACCAGGCCTCCAATGAGTGCTATAGATAAGCTGTACACAGGGGCGGACTGACAATATGGAATCATGGGGCCCCTGTGTCCTCACCCACACTCAAAACCACAGCCCACTACTGACCCTGAGCCCTCGGGCAGTGCCCAGTCAGTCCGCCCCTGGCCGTACATGTAGCAGCCTCCAGACATCCAACATGGCTCATGGGTGGATGGCTCATGGCTGAGTCTGTCCATAGAAATGACTGGGAACATGGCGTGTGATAGCAGTTGGAAGAGGGCCCAACCAAGACATGTTCCTGGCAAAGGTCTTCATAGTAAAGATCATCAGAGGGGAGATGTCAGCAAGCGTGACGGCGCACAGATCTGCGCATGCGCAGAACGCCAATGCGCCCTAATCCGCTGGCGCTAGGACCTGGGCGGCGGCCGCGCATGCGCACTCGCATTCGCGGACGCGTACCTGGCCCCAATGACGGCGCAGGGCGCCCTATTTAAACCAGCTCTGCACAGACACTAGTTGCCGTATGGTCTATTTATCCTGTTCCTGTGTATCTGCTGATTGACTTGTTGCCGACCCTGCTTGATCCTGACCTCTGCTGACCATCTCCTGCTCTGACCCCTGGCTCGTCTGACTACTCTCCTGGATATTCCTATCGATCTGAACTCCTGTTACCGAACCCGGCGAGCGACCTGACTACTCTTTGCCTGCTGCCTTGTACCGCGCTGACCCCTCTGTTACTGAACCGGCCCATCTGACCACGCTTACCACTTTGCCATCCATCTGTCCCGCACGGATCCGGCTCAGGCCTTTCCGCCTCTTCACGTCAGGCTCTCTACCAAGTACAGTATATACCTCTGGCGGATCCCTCTACCTCAGGCGGGTGTACTCAGGGGCCGCGACCTGGTCACTGTCTGCTCCAAGTCCATCCCCACCATCAGGGGCTCTGGTGAACAAGCAGACTGGGGCTTAGACTCCGCGCTCTGGGGAATCCTGTCCTGTGGATTGCTAGAGGTAACGTCAGGCGGTATCTGACAGGAGAGGAGGTACGTGTTTTACTAGTCAGGCGGCACTCTGGATGGTCGAGGGTTCACTTAATCATTATTATTATACAGCCTCAGTCCACTCCTTGTGAAAGTCCCCAACACTTTTGAATGGCCTTTTCCTGACAATCCTCTCCAGGCTGCGGTCATCCCTGCTGCTTGTGCACCTTTTTCTTCCACACTTTTCCCTTCCACATAACTTGCTATTAATGTGCTTTGATACAGCACTTTGGGAACATCCAACTTCTTCTGCAATTCCCTTTTGAGGCTTTCCCTCCTTATGGAGGGTGTCAGTGATGGTGTCAGGTCAGCAGTCTTTCCCATGATTGTGATTCCTACTGAACCAGACTGAGAGACCATTTAAAGGCTCAGGAACCCTTTGCAGGTGTTATGGCTGAATGAGCTGATTAGAGTGGGACACTTTGAGCCGAGATTATTCCACCTTTTCACAATATTCTCATTTTCTGAGATTGTGGATTTGGGGTTTTCATGAGCTGTAAGCCATAATCATCACAATGATGACAAATCACGGCTTGAACTATCTTGCTTTGCATGTAATGAGTCTATCTCATATATTAGTTTCACCTTTTAAGTTGCTGCACTGAAATAAATGAACTTTTGCACCATATTCTAATATTTCGAGTTTCACCTGTATATACAGTACATACACACACTATATATATATACAGTTGTGTTCAATATAATAGCAGTGTGTTGAAAAAAGTGACTAAAGCTCAAATTCCTTCTAATAGCTTTTATTTCTATCCACACAAATGCATTGGGAACACGACACATTCTATTCCAAATCACAACATGAAGAAAAATACATCAAATTTGTGTTGTTCCTCTAAAAAAACTGAAGAAAAGTGAATATTAGACGGTTCAGAAAAATAGCAAACTCAAACATTCACTATATAAACTGAGAAATGTTTGAAGATTTTGCTTTCCTTTGAATGACTTCATGAATATTTGGTTGTAGTCGCACTGTTTCTGAGAACTGCTGTACATCTGTGTTGCATGGAGTCCCCCAACTTCTGGCCCCTGTGATCAGGTATTCCAGCCCAGGATGATTGGACCACATTCCACAGTTCTTCTCTATTTCTTGGTTTGGCCTCAGAAACGGCATTTTTGATGTCACCCCACAAGTTTTCTATTGGATTAAGATCCGGGGATTGGGCTGGCCACTCCATAACGTCCATCTTGTTGGTCTGGAACCAAGATGTTGGACGTTTACTGGTGTGTTTGGGGTCGTTGTCTTGTTGGAACACCCATTTCAAGGGCATTTCCTCTTCAGCATAAGGCAGCATGACCTCTTCAAGTATTCTGATGTATTCAAACTGATCCATGATCCCTGGTATGCGATAAATAGGCCCAACACCGTAGTATGAGAAACATCCCCATATCATGATGCTTGCACCACCATGCTTCACTGTCTTCACAGTGTACTGTGGCTTGAATTCAGTGTTTGGGGGTCGTCTGACAAACTGTCTCGCCCACTAGACCCAAAAAGAACAATCTTACTTCCATCAGTCCACAAAATGTTGCGTCATTTCTCTTTAAGCCGGTCAATGTGCTCTTTGGCAGATTGTAACCTCTTCAGCACACGTCTTTTTCCCAACAGTGGGACTTTGCGGGGACTTCTTGCAGATAGCTTGGCTTCACATCGGCGTCTTCTAATTGTAACAGTCCTCACAGGGAACGTCACACCTTCTTTCATCTTCCTGGAGCTGATTGTTGGCTGAGTCCGCCCCATTTTGGCTATTCTTCTATCCATTCCAATGGTAGTTTTTCACTTTCTTCCGCGTCTTTCAGGTTTTGGTTGCCATTTTAAAGCATTTGCCATCATTTTAGCTGAGCAGCCGATCATTTTCTGCACTTCTTTATATGTTGTCCCCTCCAATCAACTTTTTAATCAAGGTACGCTGTTCTTCTGAACAATGTCTGGAACGACCCATTTTCCTCAGAATTTCAGAGAGAAATGCACTGTAACCAGCATGTACAACATTTGCTGCCTTCCTTCCTTAAATAAGGGCAATAATTGCCACCTGTTTTTCAAAGAATGAATGACCTCACTAATAGAACTCCACACGGCTATTATATTGAACACGCCCCTTTCAATGAGTGATTCAATGACACAGAATCAGCAGCATGCATGTCATGACTGTTGGGTCTGTTGGATTTCTATGACTCTACTACACCTGCTAGGAAATGATTTGCCATGTAGAGATATCATTTCCACCAAAACAGTGATTGATCCGGTTAGTGATGTCTGACTGCTAGTATTTTGAACACAACTGTATATATACACACACTATATATATATATCTTAAAACCACAGTATATATAATTAGACTGGAGTAACCCCTTTAACAAAAGAGTAACTTTGTGATTGGGTCGTTGTGCCTGTTGGAATTGGTTCAGCCTGAAGCAATAACTTCAGAGGGGGCAGATTTTAATTTGGGGAGGGGGGATGGGTGTGAGCGGGGCCCCGGAGATCTCATCCCATCACTCATCTGCAGCTCCTGTAACATAAACCCTGACGGCGGTGCTGAGTATGAATGAAATGCCGGCCTGTGACAGGTCATGTAATCCCTCCTTGGCTGTGATTTGGGATTCTGAGTTCCCAAGCTCAGATTTCTCAGAAAAGAACAATTTCTATACCTGAGCGGCTGAAGATAGGAAGCGAGGTGGGGACGGGGCGCGGCCGGCATGACAATGAAAACCGCCTGTGGCCGCAGCGAGAAGCAACACTTTTCATTTAATACGACTTCTGGAAGCTCAGCGTCTCACGCAAGGCTTTGTTCCTGTCTCTCATGTGTACACCTAGCTGTGCCAGGGGGAGTTTACTGCGCACCATCAGTGCAGGCGCTTCACGAGTACCACAAAGTCATGTACATCCTTCTGTGTGTTAGAGCTCTGATGTCTCCGATAAAAGACCCCAAATCCCCCTGTATGAAGAGCGACACCATTCCACCATACCAAAACACGTATGTAATTGTAGAAACATGCAAAACAAACCCAAACCCAACCTAAATCTGCCCTTTAGTCCTGCACAGGTGTACCGGCACCTCCCCTTCAGTCCCGCACAGGTATACCGCCTCCTCCCCTTCAGTCTTGCACAGGTGTACCGGCTCCTCCCCTTCAGTCTTGCACAGGTGTACCGGCACCTCCCCTTCAGTCCCGCACAGGTATACCGCCTCCTCCCCTTCAGTCTTGCACAGGTGTACTGGCTCCTCCCCTTCAGTCCTGCACAGGTGTACCGGCCCCTCCCCCTCAGTCCTGCACAGGCGTATCGGCTCCTCCCCTTCAGCCTTGCACAGGTGTATCGGCTCCTCCCCTTCAGTCTTGCACAGGTGTACCGGCTCCTCCCCTTCAGTCTTGCACAGGTATACCAGCTCCTCCCCTTCAGTCTTGCACAGGTATACCCGCTCCTCTCCTTCAGTCTTGCACAGATGTACCGCCTCCTCCCTTTCAGTCTTGCACAGGTGTACCAACTCCTCCCCTACAGTCTTGCACAGGTGTACCAGCCCCTCCTCTTCAGTCTTGCACAGGTGTACCGACTCCTCCCCTTCAGTCTTGCACAGGTGTACCGACTCCTCCCCTTCAGTCTTGCACAGGTGCACCGGCTCCTCCCCTTCAGTCTTGCACAGGTGTACCGACTCCTCCCCTTCAGTCTTGCACAGGTGTACCGACTCCTCTTCAGTCTTGCACAGGTGTACCGACTCCTCCCCTTCAGTCTTGCACAGGTGTACCGACTCCTCCCCTTCAGTCTTGCACAGGTGTACCGACTCCTCTTCAGTCTTGCACAGGTGTACTGACTCCTCCCCTTCAGTCTTGCACACTGATTAGCCAATCAGTGATCACATGAATCAGGACCTCACACAGAGGACCCGATCTGTGTTCAGACACAGCGAGCAGCGATCACGGTGCCGCGCGCTCCCAGGGAGCGTGCACAGGCAATGGATGCGGGGGAACGTTTAGAAACATCCACCCGCTTCGGCACTGCTCCTGTCTGGCCCATGTCAATAAACGGGTTTCAACGGGATAAAGAGGTTAAAGGCATGAGGAGGCAACCCTATTCCAAGCCCCACTCCACGTGTCCATTGACACACAGAGCAGGGCTCAGCCCCTGCTCCCTCCTCATTGGCTGTGATTGACAGCAGCTGGTGCCAATGTGTCCTGCAGCTGTCTCTAAGCCAATGAGGAGGAAGAGAGCCAGGAGAGCCGCTGCTCTTGTGCACATCTCTGGCTCAGGCTCTGGTAAGTATGGGGTGGAGGGGTTAGGAGGGGGAGCTGAACACCGAAGGTTTCCACCTTCATGCCAAGAATGCCTGAAGGTTAAAAAACTTTCAGCCTTAACAAGCAGTTCAATTTCATACGTGTCGTCTCTAAAGAGTAACTTGATTTTTTTTTTTTAAAGAACCTGAACCTCACCCCCTACAGCACGGGTGTCAAACTGGCAGCCCTCCAGCAGTTTCCAGACTACAAGTCCCATGAGGCATTGCAAGATTGACAGTTACAATGACTCCGAAAGGCAGAGACATGATGGGAATTGTAGTTTCGCAACAGCTGGAGGGCCACCAGTTGACACCCCTGACCTACAAGATGCCAATTATTCCACAACTCCGGGATCACCGACATCTATGAACATTAGCCAGCATTAGGCCGCCTGCTATGGTGGGGAATCTGCACCCCGGCTCTGGGAATAATTATACAATTATCGGAGGTGGGTGTGGCTTAGATACAGGTGTAACCTTTTCAATAACCCTTGATAGGTGAGGTGTCATGTATTGAAAAGCTCTTGTGAGAAGCCATAGGTGGAAGCTGCGGTTCTCTGCTTACTCCGGATACTAATGGGTTGATTCACTAAAGGCAAATGGACTGTGCAAAGTGCGGTTGTTCCAGAGCTTAGTAAATGAGGGGAAGCTCTGCTGACTTCCATCATCCAATCATGCGCAAGCAAAAATGCTGCGTTTTTTTTTAAATTTTCCTTGCATGTGATTGGTTATTCTTTGCAAAGGGGAGCTTCACCCTATTTATTAAGCTCTGGAGCAACTGCACTTTGCAAAGCACCAAGAAAATGAGAGCGCTGGTGGTGAAGGCCAGAGTGATGATGCAATGACAATACACAACCAACAGTCAACGTGTCCCATTCCAATGCTTTAATAGATCGATAATATTGATAATAGATCGATAAAACCATAACGACCATATTCCAAGAATTCCATGTGCTAGAATGGCACAAAATGAAAGACTGAAAGGAATAATGGGAGACATGATGACATGGATGTGGGGAGTCTGGATGGTGAACGCCACAGGAAGAATGGTAGAAGGGCAGCGGATGGTAAGGAGTGTATCCACAAACCAATAGCCTGATGAGGCATCACTTGAGAGACCAGGAAGACCTCCTCGGTGTCACCAAAGATTGCGCACCGGAAGTGATGTCACACCTTGGGATACACAGAAATTTTGGTGGCTGAAACGTTTTGGCCAAAAACACCCCTTTCGGCCGTAATGAAAAAAAGCACAGATACAGGTGCAGAAAAACCCCAACCCTCATCGCCGCTGGCAGCCCGCTGCTCGGTAGTTCTTACCTGGGAAACCACCGAACAATCCCGGAGCTCAGCATAGAGATGAGTGAAGGACAGATGGACTCCAATCATCTCTATGCCCTAGGAGGACCGGAGCAAAGTCACTTCTGGTTCCGGCCAGTTAAAAAAAAATTTTTTAACCACTTCAAGTCCGGACACTTTTACCCCCTTCCTGACCAGGGCAATTTTCAGCTTTCAGCGCTATCACACTTTGAATGACAATTACGCGGTCATGCAACGCTGTACCCAAATGAATTTTTTACCATTTTTTTGAAACAGATAAAGATTTATTTTGGTGGTATTTATTCACCGCTGGGATTTTTATTTTTTTTGCTATGTAAATGAAAAAGTCCAAAAATTTTGAAAAAAAGTGTTTTTTTTAATAAAATTTTGCAAATAAATAATATTTCATCATAAATCTTTGCCAAAATTTATTCCGTTATCTTTTTAGTAAAAAAAAAAAATTCAAATTAGTTTATAACAAAAATTATAATTTTTAAACATTTTTTTTTACATTTTTATTTTATTTTTTTATATTATTATTTTTTATTTTTTTTTACATACTGTCACCCTAGCAGTACAGTGTCACCATGGTGACACTGTACTACATGTGTGGGGTGATGAAGATTTTTTTTTTTTTTTTTTTTACACATTGCTTTTACACCCATATAGGATGTAAAAGCAATCATTTCTCTTTCTCTCTGTCTGCATTCTTGCACTCATTGGGAAGTACTGACTGAGCTGTGATTGGTCACAGCTTGTCACATGGTACAAGCCTGTTGTGAATAGGCTTGTACCATGTGACCTCTGTGATCATTCACAGATTTCACACGTAGTAAGCAATGATGTCACAAGTGACATCTTGCTTACTACTTTGCATGTGATCACTGATTGGCCAATCAGTGATCACATGATCGGGACCTCGTACAGAGGTCCCGTCCGACGATCGGTGTTTCACTGTGTCCGGAGGACAGAGCAGGCACCGGATCGCGGTGCTGCGCACTCCCAGGGAGCGCGCACAAGCAGGGTGCGGGGAGGCCGTTTATAGACGGCCGGTCGGGAAGTGGTTAAAGCACTAGATCAGGGCTTAAAATTTCAAGTCTAGACCTACTAGCCAGGCAAAAACCTTACTCTCCACCAGTTGCCCCACCAAACCTTGCCCTAGTTCGCCTCCAACCCCACCCCAGGCCTGTCCCTCAACCCCGCCCCCAACCACACCCCCTTAAAGCTTATGAAATTACATTTTTTCTTTAGAATAAAGTGTCCAAAATATAAAAAATTGCAATTATAACATAGCTTTATTATGTCAATTTAACCCCTAGCCTACAGGGCACTTATACCCCCTTCCCCCCAGGGTAATTTCCAGCTTTCAGCGCTGTTGCACTTTGAATGACAATTGCGCGGTCATGCAACACTGTACCCATCTGAAATTTTTATCATTTTTTTTGAGACAGAGCTTTCTTTTAGTGGTATTTAACCGTTTCAATACCGTGCAATTTTACACCTTCCTGCCCCCAGGCCATTTTTCAGGTTTCAGCGCTCTCACACTTTGAATGACAATTGCGCAGTCATACAACATTGTACCCAAACTAAAATTTTATCATTTTCTTCACACAACTAGAGCTTTCTTTTGGTGGTATTTAATCACCGCTGGGGTTTTTATTTTTTGCTAAATTAACAAAAAAAGACCAAAAATTTTGAAAAAAAAACACATTTTTCTTTGTTTCTGTTATAAAAGTTTACAAATAAATAATTGTTCTTCATAAATTTAGGCCGAGATGTATTCTGCTACATGTCTTTGGTGAAAATAACCCAAATTAGGATGTATTATTTAGTTTGTAGGAAAGTTATAGAGTTCACAAACTATGGTATAGATCTGAATATTGATCAATCCTGAAGTACTGACGGCCAATCTAATTTCTTGAGGTCCAAGAATGTCAGAATAGTACAGATATCCCCAAATGACCCCTTTTTGCTGAGTAGACAGTCGGACGTACTTCATAAGAGGCATGGCGAGTTTTTTGAAGTTGTATTTTTTTGTCATAATTTTTCCGAAAATGAAAAAATGAAAAATATTATTTTCACTATTTTTTTTTTTACATACTGTCACCAGTGCAGTACAGCGTCATCATATAACTGGCATGGCGGTGAACAGGGACACTGACTGGTGACAGTATGAAAAAAAAAAAAAATTATATTTTTTTTTAATTTTTTTTTATTTTTTTATTATATTTAATTTTTTATTACATTTTTTTTAATTTTTTTTAAGATTTTTTTTCATATTTTACTATGACCAAAATAGTACAATGTTACCATAGTAACATTGTACTACTTTGGGGAAGTGATCAGTATTTTTTTTTTTTTTTTTTTTACACAATTTGCTTATAGCAAAGAATTACTTTGCTATAAGCAAGCATTTAGCTGAATGAAATCGATTCATTCAGCTTTTTTTTTTTTTTTTTTTTTTTTTGTGCTTAGCTGTGATTTGGTCACAGCTAATCACATGACATGTGCATGTGATTAGCTGTGACCATTCACAGCTAGGCACTAGTATACAATGGATGGCATCATGAATGAAGCCATCCATTGTATACAGCTGTCATGTGACCTGCTGTGATTGGTCGCGGCAGGTCACATGGTACCGGCAACGGGAGCCGGTACTCGGATCTGTCATCGGCCGTGTCCGAGGTGCACGGGCGGTGACAGATCCCGCTGCTGCGCCGCTCTGCAATAGCGCAAACGGCGCATGTGCGGGAGCACGCCAAATGGCGTGGACCCGGAAAGCTGCAGCGCTTTTCAAGCCGCCAAACGGCTATTGGCCGGGCGGCTAATGGTTAATCACCTCTGGGTTTTTAATTTTTTCTTAAACAAGCCAAAAACCACTGGAATGTTTGAAAAAAAAAAAGTTTTTTCTTAGTTTTTGTTATAAAATTTTGTAAATAAGTGATTTTTCTCCTTCACTGATGTGCGCTAATGAGGCTGCAGTGATGGGCACTGGTAGGTGGCACTGATGGGCACTGAAAGGCAGCACTCATATATGGCACTGATAGGCGGCACTGATAGGTGGCACTAATAGGCGGCACTAATAGGCAGCACTGACAGGCACTGATAGGCGGCACTGATGCACACTGATAGGCGGCACTGACTGGCACTAATAGGTGGCACTGATTGGCAGCACTGATAGGTGGCACTGACTGGCATTGATAGGTGACACTGATGGGTGACACTGAAAGGCAGCTCAGATGGGCACTGATATGTGGCATTGATGTGGCACTGATGGACACTGCTAGGTGGCATGGATGAGCACTGAGAGCTGGCACTGATGGACACTGACAGGTGGCGCTGCTGGGGCTACACAGATCATCAGGGCACACTGATCATCCATGCCCTGATGATCAGTGTAGATGTCCCCTCCGAGGAATGCCGAATGACGATTACCGGCTCTCCTCTTTCAGCGTGACAGCTCATGAGGAGAGAAATGCCGATAACCTGTTTACATGTGATCAGCTGTGATTGGATGGCTGATCCCATGACCGAGCCGACACCTTCGGCTCTTTCCATGGATCGGTGATCCGCTGTGTCCGAGGGACACAGCGCACCACCGATCGCCACGTTGCACGCTCCGGGAGCCGCGCATGTGCGGTGAGAATGGGAGGACATCATATGACATCCTCCCAGAGCGAGAGAACCACCTTGCGTCGTCACATTACTATATGGCGGGCGGGAGGCGGTTAAACATAACAGCAATAGCGTAGTAGAGTCTAGAGGGCAAGTGGTTAACATAGAACAATGTAAACATAAAATGAAAATAAGTGTCCCCATCAGAGTCCCCCATTACAACAGATGTCCCCATCACAGTCCCCCTTTATACAGTATAAGGTGTTCCCATCAGAGTCCCCCTTTACATCAGGTGTCCCCATCAGAGTCCCCCTTTACATCAGGTGTCCCCATCAGAGTCCCCCTTTACATCAGGTGTCCCCATCAGAGTCCCCCTTTACATCAGGTGTCCCCATCAGAGTCCCCCTTTACATCAGATGTCCCCATCAGAGTCCCCCTTTATATAAGGTGTTCCCATCAAAGAACTCCTTTACATCAGGTGTCCCCATTAGTGTAACCTCGCCCTTCCTCTTGTACTCACAGATCTTTTTATGAATGCAGCTTCTTCTTTCCCTCCTTCGGTCATGTGGTAAGTCACATGATAAGGGGAGAGAGGAAGGACACTCTGCCTTCACTCCTTAGTGCCGGCTGTCTATTGCCACCTGCAGGCAGGAGGGAGGAGAAAGACTAGTCCTCCCTCCAGCAAGTGTCAGCAGCTGCTCCCTGTCACAGGAGTGAAACTGCGATCACTCTGGTCACTGAGGAGCGGCACCAGCAGTGCCCCCCCCCCCCTCAACACAGTGCTCAGGGCAGGTTGGTGCTGCTGGTAGCACCTGCCCCCTACCCTCCGATGCGGCGCCTGAGACACACTCGCCCCCCTGTTATTGTCACTCACCAAATGCGAGCAGGCGAGTGGAAATTTCAAGCCCTGCACTAGATCAATGCTTTTTTTTGATCCAATGCTTTACATTGCAGAGGAGAGATATGGGGTCTTATTGACCCCATACCTCTCCCTAAAGAGGACCTGTCACTAATTATTTCTAAGGGATGTATGCATTTCTTGTAATAAGAATAAAATTGATTACATTTTTTTAAAGGGACAGTGAAAAAAAAAAAGTTTAAAGTGCCCCCGTCCTTGCACGCAGTGCTGAACGCATATCTAGGCCACACCCACATATGTAAATGGTGTTCAAACCACACAGGTGAGGTATCGTCATGAACGTCGGAGCAAGAGCAATAATTCTCGCACTAGACCTCCTCAGTAACTTCACACTGCTGACCTGTAGAAATTTTTAAAGCATCACCCATGGAGATTTTTTAGTACTGCAGTTTCACGCCATTCCACGAGCGTTCGTAATTTTAAAGCGTGACATGTTGGGTATCTATTTACTCGCCGAAACATTCTCTTTCATATTTTACAAAACAATTGAAGTATATATTTTTTTTATTCAAAGTGTATTTTTTTCCAAAATATATATATTCATTTTTAAAAACTGTATTGAGGTTTCGGTTTCGGCCAAGTGCATTTTGAATTTTCGTTTTCGGTACCAGAATTTTCATTTCGCTGCACCATTAGTCATGACACACCGGAAGTGACGTCACGACACATCGAGAGTGACATCACTGACAACCAGAAGTGACCTCAATGAAGCGCAGGGAAGCCAACGAAAGCCACCATGAACCCTAAGGAGTGAGACTGGCCAAAACACATCTTGGTTACAATGAAGATGCATTTCAAACAAATCAGTGCTTTGTCACAGCCAATTGGTAACCAGAGAAGAGGAATATAAATAGTCAGCAAAGTACAAAGTCTATTTGTCATTAGTAAATCCACTAATTCTGGAACAAAACTATCACCTAATCATTTTCACTGCCCCAATTTTAGCACTCAGCCCTGTAGCCAGAGAATAACTGCTTCCATCTAACGCTTTCCACACAGTGTTTGGCTTTAGGGGCCCACTCTCCCTTACTTGTGTTGCATTCAAAATTGGCCCCCAACCCAGGAAATGTTGCCACTGCCGCGGGATCTTTCTGTACCCCAGAGCCCCATGACGTATATTGCGCTGTCCTGTAGCTTCCCTGGGATGCCATTTAGAATGAACACCACCACAACGCAGTGCAGCGTACTCGTACTTCCTGTAACCAGGGGCGGACTGACCATTAAACTTGGGCACTGCCTGGGCCCAGGGTCAGTAGGGGGCCCCATGAGATGCCCCTGGTACCTTTTTCATAGGCTTTTTTGAGTTTGGGCAAGGACACAGGGACCCCATGATCCCTTATTGCCCAGGGGCCCCATGAATTGTCAGTCCGCCCCTGCCTGTAACACGTGTTTTTCTACACTTTACTGCTCCGTGATGGTGTGAACGTGTCCTGACAGCTGGAAGCCGTGACCTGCTAAAAGGGTCAATAAACCTTTATTATGTCTCGTCCTTATATAAAGGTATAATTATTAACTTTATTTGATACAAACTTTAGAGCTTTATCAGAGCTGAACCTGAGGCCGCTACAATTCTGGAACGGGGAGAAAGATTTCCTTGTATGAATCACAACCAAAATGAAGCAACATTATTATTATTATTATACAGGATTTATATGGCGCCAACAGTTTGCTCAGCACTTTACAATATGAAGGCAGAGATTACAGTTACAATACAATTTGGTACAAGAGGAATCAGAGGGCCCTGATCCTAGGAGCTTACAATCTAGGAGGAAGGGTTGAGTGATACAAAAGGTAATAGCTGTGAGGGGGATGAGCTGATGGAGGAAATTGCGGTTTACAAGGTAGAAGCAGGATAGGCTTCTTTAAATAGAAATGTTTTCAGGGATCGTCTAATGTGGATAGATTAAGAGACAGCCAGACAGATTGGGGTAGGGAGTTCCATAGGATGGGAGAAGCTCGGGAGAAGTTCTAGGAGCAGGAACTAGAGAGCAGAAGGTCTTGGAAGGATCGAAGAGAGCGGTTTGGTTGATATTTTGAGACCAGGTTGGTGATGTAGCCGGGGGTAGAGTTGTGGATGGTTTTGTAAGTTGTTGTTAGTATTTTGCATTTTATTCGTTGAGCGAGTGGAAGCCAGTGGAGGGATTGGCAGAGAGGGGTGGTGGACATTGAGTGGAAGCCAGTGGAGGGATTGGCAGTGGAGGACACTGAGTGGAAGCCAGTGGAGGGATTGGCAGAGAGGGGTGGAGGACACAGAATGGAGGCCAAGGGAGGGATTGGCAGAGAGGGGTGGAGGACACTGAGTGGAGGTCAGTGGAGAGATTGGCAGAGAGGGGTGGAGGACACCGAGTGGAAGCCAGTGGAGGGATTGGCAGAGAGGGGTGGAGGGCACTGAGTGGAAGCCAGTGGAGGGATTGGCAGAGAGGGGTGGAGGACACTGAGTGGAGGTCAGTGGAGGGATTGGCAGAGAGGGGTGAAGGACACAGAATGGAGGCCAATGGAGGGATTGGCAGAGAGAGGTGGAGGACACTGAGTGGAGGTCAGTGGAGGGATTGGCAGAGAGGGGTGGAGGACACTGAATGGAGGCCAATGGAGGGATTGGCAGAGAGGGATGGAGGACACTGAGTGGAGGTCAGCGGAGGGACTGGCAGAGAGGGGTGGAGGACACTGAATGGAGGCCAAAGGAGGGATTGGCAGAGAGGGGTGGAGGACAGTCAACGATTCTCCTGGCAACTGCCAGACCCAGACTCGTCCATGGGATTGCCAGACAGAGAAGCGTGATTGGTCACTCCAGGCAACACGTCTCCTCTGCTCTAGAGTCCAGTGGCGGCGTGCTTTACACAACGGCATCCAACACTTTGCATTGCACTTGGTGATAGAACGCTTGGATGCAGCTGCTAGGCCATGGAAACCCATTCCATGAAGCTCTCTACGCACTGTTGTTGGGCTCATCTGAAGGCCACACCAAGTTTGGAGGTCTTTAGCTATTGATATTTGGCGACTTCTGCGCACTGTGTGCTTCAGCATGCACTGACCCCGCCCTGTCATGTGACGTGGCCTAGCACTTGGTGGCTGAGTGGCTGTTGCTCCCAGTTGCTTCCACTTTGTTATAATCCCACTAACAGTTGAGTGTGGAATATTTAGTAGCCAGGAAATGTCACGGATGGACTTATTGCCCAGGTGGCCACCTATCACGGGATCACGCTTGGAGTCACTGAGCTCCTGAGAGCGACCCATTCTTTCACCAATGTTTGTAGAAGCCGTCTGCATGCCTAGGGGCTTGATTGTATACACCTGTGTCCATGGAGGGGATTGGAACACCTGAATCACATGATGTGGAGGGGATTGGAACACCTGAATCACATGATGTGGAGGGGATCGGAACACCTGAATCACATAATGTGAAGGGCTGGCCCATTACTTTTGGCAATAAAGTGTATGTGTGTATATATATATATATACACACAGCATATTGCCAAAAGTATTGGGACATCATATATATATTACATTTGTTTTGTTTTTATTTAATACCACTTTAAGGTCCTGCAGACACGATCCCTTAGTTTGGTAGAACAAACTACAAAACAATAAAATATAATATAAATATGCCTTAATGGGGATTTTACAGATACAACTGTGCAGACAGAAGCTGTCGGTCTAACCCTCCTGTTGAACTGAGATCTGTCCCTATAATGCAGCTGTAATGCATTTGATTTGTTTTTTGTTTTTTTTGTTTGCTCTACTCTATAGTGAGCGTTCGCTGCAGCTGACACGCACAGAGTTGCAGGGGGTCGATTCTGGTTTCGGGGCAATTGAGGTCTCTGCACTAAGTGCCCAGCAGGGGTGCAGGATGCTGCTAATGTGTCCTCACTAACCTGCTTAAATGGATGCGCAGAGCAACTGGGACTGTGTGACGCATTACAATGTAGGGCCTGGAATGGAACCATTATCGCTCTTACTCCGGGAGTAGAATGAAGGCGACCTCAGTGAACCTACAAACGTTTTCTCTCTGGTTTATTGTACTGTTTGAATGCAGCAAAGGGACTGATACCCAAATATTGGAGGAGACAGGAGGTGCCGAAAATAAAAAGACTGGGTAAGGGATGGACTGACCATTGGGAAACTCGGGCACTGCCCGAGGGCCCGGGGTCAGTAGGGGGCCCCATGAGATGCCCCTGGTACCATTTTCATAGGCTTTTTTGAGTTTGGGCAAGGACACAGGGGCCCCATGATCCCCATGAGTTGTCAGTCCGCTCCTGGACTGGGTGGATCAAATATGTAAATGTATTTATTTCAGGTACTTATATAGCACCAACAATTTACACAGCACTTTACATATATATTGTACATTCACATCAGTCCCTAACCCTCAAGGGGCGTACAATCTAAGGTCCCTAACCCTCACGGGCGTACAATCTAAGGTCCCTAACCCTCAAGGGGCGTACAATCTAAGGTCCCTAACCCTCAAGGGGCGTACAATCTAAGGTCCCTAACCCTCAAGGGGTGTACAATCTAAGGTCCCAAACCCTCAAGGGGCGTACAATCTAAGGTCCCTAACCCTCAAGGGGCGTACTATCTAAGGTCCCTAACCCTCAAGGGGCGTACAATCTAAGGTCCCTAACCCTCAAGGGGCGTACTATCTAAGGTCCCTAACCCTCAAGGGGCGTACAATCTAAGGTCCCTAACCCTCAAGGGGCGTACAATCTAAGGTCCCTAACCCTCAAGGGGGGTACAATCTAAGGTCCCTAACCCTCAAGGGGCGTACAATCTAAGGTCCCTAACCCTCAAGGGGCGTACAATCTAAGGTCCCTAACCCTCAAGGGGCGTACAATCTAAGGTCTCTAACCCTCAAGGGGCGTACAATCTAAGGTCCCTAACCCTCAAGGGGCGTACAATCTAAGGTCTCTAACCTTCAAGGGGTGTACAATCTAAGGTCCCTAACCCCCAAGGGGCGTACAATCTAAGGTCCCTAACCCTCAAGGGGTGTACAATCTAAGGTCCCTAACCCTCAAGGGGCGTACAATCTAAGGTCCTTAACTCACATTCATACATACACATACTAGGGACAATTTAGACAGGAGCCAATTCACCTACCAGCATGTCTTTGGAGTGTAGGAGGAAACCAGATTACCTGGAGGAAACCCACACAGGCACAGGGAGAACATGCAAACTCCATGCAGGTGGTGCCATGGCTGGGATTCAAACCAACGACCCTACTACTGCCAGGCAGAAGTGCTAACCATTTATCCATTGTGCTGCCCAAAGTATAGACCCCCTCCGCTAAGTACAGACCCCCCTCTTCACTAATATATAATATATGATATAATGCCTTCTCGCCACCTGCCCTCCGAAAAGCATCCCGAATATGGATAGCTCTTCAGAGGGCACCACAAATATACAGCAAAATAAACATTAGCTGCAAAGATGGAAATGGGTCTTTGCTCTTCTAAGGATTGAAATGATAAAACAGAGCGCAGAGAAGGGTGCAAATAAAACACCTCGTAATCAATAGACCAAGTGGCTTCTCTGGAAGTGCCATGTATTTCTATTTCATTGATTCGGATTTGTATTATCTGCTCGGCTCCGTGTGCTCGGCTTTGTTTTATCTGTCCTCTCGGTTCTACCTTCGGAGCCTGCAAGGACGAGCGGAGCGCCTTGGCACCGGCGAGGGACGCGCGACGATCGAAGATTTCATGCTGATTATAGTTGATTATTAAAAACTGGTCACACCTGGGTTCGCGGACACCCATTCCTTGGCTCCGAATCCCCATCGCAAACGAGCGCCAGGCCACGTCCGCAGGACGCGGGAGGCCAGGTGGACGGCGCGGTTTGCCCATTAAATATGGACATTTATCGCCACTTCAAAGGCAATAGACTTTTCAACGCTGGCCCTGTCTGTTCGGGGGAAGGGACGCGCCAAAAAGCGGCAGATGTTGACAACATGAAGGGAGGGAAGACATCAAGGCAGATTGTCTGCGTGTTTACGTTCCACGAATATACCAGGACAGGAGGGGAGCCCATCAGATGAGGATCGCCAACGCATGGGATTGTGCTGGGCTCAGGGGCGGACTGACCATTTGGAAACTCGGGCACTGCCTGAGGGCCCGGGGTCAGTAGGGGGCCCCATGATGCCACTGGTACCATTTTCATAGGCTTTTTTAAGTTTGGGCAAGGACACCTTTTGTTCGTCTTTTTTTTTCTTTAAAGTGGATTTTAACTTTTGTTGCTGGGCAGAATAAAAACGCAAAACACATCAAGAACGCACTATCATGCATTTCAGCAGCTTCCCCGTTGAACTCTATTGTAGCAAAAATGCTGCTCTTTGCTTTTAAAAAAGTCTCCGACCCTTTCCAAAACCACAGCGGCTCAAAAAAAAGCCTCGATGTGAACGTGTTCGATGGACTGTGGTACGTTTCTCCAAAAAACGCATTGGTGTTGAAAATAACAGAGAGCCCAGACTCCGGGAGCATTCTGATCTGCTGGTTGGGTTGGACACAGGGGCGGACTGACCATTTGGGAACTCGGGCACTGCCCGAGGGCCCGGGGTCAGAAGGGGGCCCCATGAGATGCCCCTGGTACCTTTCATAGGCTTTTGTGGGTGTGGTTTGAGTGTGGGCAAGGACACAGGGGCCCCATAATCCCCTATTGCCCGGGGGCCCCATGAGTTGTCAGTCCGCCCCTGGTTACCCCCCATGTCCTATATTCAGATGCAGACGTCATTTACTAGAGCTGGATGACACTTGCACTTGGCGGGGGTCGCGGTACAAAACAGACAGTTGAGCAGTAAATATCTCCCATATTTCTCTACATGCGGCAAGTTCCAGCGGCAAAGTTCCGGAGAGGACAGAACGCAAACGCGGCTCCCTGCGCAGCAGAATCTGGACAGATATGAGTTACAGGGCCTCTTGGCATCGCAGAGGAGCTCTCCAGGTCTTGGCAGGATTCCCCCGGCACATTTTTCACCGGGACTGTAATCAGCAGTGTGGGCCACCATCAATTTCCAGAGGAACGCCGAGCGCCAGGGAATGCAGGGCGGTGACTGGCATCCAGATTAGCTCCGGAGGCGTCTCTCTCTCGTTCTCTCTCTCTCTCCTCTCTCTCTCTCTCTCTCTCTCATCTCCCCCTCCCTCTCCCTCTCTTCTCTCTCTTCTCCCCCCTCTCTTGTTCTCTCTCTCCTCTCCCCCCTCTCTCTCTCTCCTCTTTCTCCCCCCCCTCTCTCTCTCCCTCCCTCATCTTTCCTCCCCCCTCTCTTGTTCTCTCTTTCCCCCCTTCTCTCTCTCTCCCCCTCCTCTCTTTCTCCTCTTCCCCCCTCTATTCTCTCTCTCCTCTCCCTCCCCCCTCTCTCTCTCTCATCAACCCCCTCTCCCCCTTCTCTCTCTCTCATCTTTCTCTCTCTCCTCTTTCTATCTCCCCCTCTCTCCCCTACCCCCCTCGCGCTCCCGCTCCTCTCTTTCTCCTCTTTCTCCCCCCCTCTATTTCTTTCTCCCTCCCCTTTCTCTCTCTCTCTCATCTTTCTCCCCCTCTCTCTCTCCTCTTTCTCTCCCTCTCTCCTCTATCTCCTCTTTCTCTCTCTCCCCTCGCTCTCTCTGTCTCTCCTCTCTCCCCCTCTCTTTCTCTCTCTCTCTCTCCTCTATCTCCTCTTTCTCTCTCTCCTCACTCTCTCTCCTCTCTCTCTTTCTCTCTCTCCCCTCGCTCTCTCTGTCTCTCCTCTCTCCCCCTCTCTTTCTCTCTCTCTCTCTCCTCTATCTCCTCTTTCTCTCTCCCCTCACTCTCTCTCCTCTCTCTCCCCCTCTCTCTCTTTCTCTCTCTCCCCTCGCTCTCTCTGTCTCTCCTCTCTCCCCCTCTCTCTCTCTGTCTCTCCTCTCTCCCCCTCTCTTTCTCTCTCTCTCTCTCTCCTCTATCTCCTCTTTCTCTCTCTCCTCACTCTCTCCCCTCGCTCTGTCTCTCCTCTCTCCCCCTCTCTCTCCTCTCTCCCCCTCTCTCTTTCTCTCTCTCTCTCTCGCTTTCTCTCTTTAATCAGAAGATTTAAGGCCAAGACAGAGCGGAGGGAAGACGGCCAGACTTAATTTGATACCACCGACTCCCTGCAGGTGTGAGGAGCAGAACAGGGCACGGGGAGGCGGCGCGGTGTCATTACAGAGAGACAGCCAGTGACACCTTCACTCACACAGGAATCATACACTGGCTACTTTGTCATTTATTATGTTTTCATTGCAGATCTTCTCAATGTGCCAAAAGTCAAACTTTGCTTCTCCAGAAACCTGATTTGCAGATTGTATGTCTCAGTCAAAGTCTATGGCAGGCTGGATGGGGCTGGATGCTGTACCGAGTGCTACTCCTGCACTCCTGTGAACAGAGATCCACTGTGCATCCAATCAGATACAAACGTTCGGGTATCATGACAGGCGCCGGCTGTGGCTATCAGAATACAATAGCTGCCATGGATATTCCTCCATTCACACTCTATAAAGCCCGCCATAGACGGATTGAATTTCAGCCATTCAGCAGGCACCGGCCGAGATTTGAACCATGTATGGGCAGGCTGAATGTACCCAAGTCGGTCGATCAATGTGGGTACAGCCAGCCTGGCGGATTTCACATGCGACTAGCCCCTAGCAATAATCAATGTGTTCTCTCAGTGGGCAGGGCCGGGACACGGGGTGGGCAGGAGGGGCAGCTGCCCTGGGCACAGCAAAGCAGGGGAGCATTACCAGTAGGGGAGGGGGTGCAGGTCTGCATCCTTGATCTGGGTACTAGAAAAACCTGTCCCCGTACTGCCGGTGGGGATGGCTTCCCCTGTCCTGCCACCAGGAGAACACAATGGCTCTGAGGGATTCCCTTGTCAACACTGCCTGTGTTTATGGGGAATCAAGCTGATGAAGGGGGGTGGGGAACCGGAAATGTGTCCCCAATGTGCAACGTTTACTGTGGATCTGTTGATGCGGATGAGGTACTTTGGCAGCAGCAGGTCCTGGGGGGGGAGGGGGGTGGTGGAGGAGGGGCGCCCAATTTTAGTGGCGGTAGCGGCAGGGGCTGGGAGGGTGCTTGTGGTGGTGGGGGGCGCCCAATTTTAGCCGTGGCAGGGGCTGGGGGGGTACTGGTGGTAGTGAGGGGGCACCCAATTTTAGTGGTGGTGGCAGCGGGGGCTGCTGCTGGTGGTGGGGGGTGCCCAATTTTAGTGGCGGTGGGGGCTGGGTTGGTGCTGGTGGCGGTGCGCCCAAATTTAGTGGCGGCTGGGGGGGGGGGGGGGTGCTGGTGGTGGGTGCCCAATTTTAGCGGCGGTGGATGGGGGGGGGTGCTGCTGGTGGTGCTGGGGTGCTCAATTTTAGTGGCGGGGGCTGGGGGAGGTGCTAGTGGTGGTGGGAGGCACCCAATTTTAGTGCTGGCTAGGGCTGCACAAGAGTTAAATACACCACTGGTGGTGGCCACATTCTTTTCATTTTTTATTTTCTCCTGCAAACCCTGCAAAATACACTCTTCCTGCCCCTGGGTGGCTACCTCACTCCTCCACTGTATCTATGGAGGGAGCCATGGTTGTCGTCCTTGGCTGCTCTCCTGATAAGGGCTACAAATGTCTGCATCCCCCATCTACATTACATGGGGGGGGGGGGCATTTGGTAGTTTACAGAAGAAAGCTAAGAAGGAAGCTGCAAAATATTGCCCTTTTGTTCTTGGATTTAGTTATCCTTTAATTCAGCCTGGAAATACAAATTGACACGAACTGCCTCCTGGAACGAATCCTGACATCCAGGGGCGGACTGACAACTCATGGGGCCCCCGGGCAATAGGGGATCATGGGGCCCGTGTCCTTGCCCAAACTCAAAAAAACCTATGAAAAAGGTACCAGGGGCATCTCATGGGGCCCCCTACTGACCCCGGGCACTCGGGCAGTGCCCGAGTTTCCAAATGGTCAGTCCGCCCCTGATGACATCATACACAGTGCTAACTGAATGTCAGCTTGTAGCAATCTGGTAACGGTGACAGTATTCAGGAAGATGTCAGAGACTTCAAAGATCCAACCAGGGGCGGACTGACTATTTGGAAACTCAGGCCCAGGGTCAGTAGGGGGCCCCATGAGATGCCCCTGGTACCCTTTTCATAGGCTTTTTTTTAGTTTGGGCAAGGACACAGGGGCCCCATGATCCCCTATTGCCCAGGGGCCCCATGAGTTGTCAGTCCGCCCCTGGATCCAACCAAAAAAATGAAATCGAGTAAAGCCCCCGATGCTGCATGGAAGAAAATGTATGTATCCAAAACCTTCCTGAATCCCCGACCTGATCCACCTCGCTGTATACTGTATGTCCGGCATATATGTCGGCGCTCTATAAATCCTGTATAGTAATAATATGTCACTTCACAAGGCATTCTTCTTCTCCCGGGAAATATCACTTTATAAAGTCATCCACATTCCACCAACACGGCTCCGTGGATGTCAGCAACCGTTATTATTTATCGGCGCGGTGGCGGTGTCTGTCACACACGTGTGGGAATGCTTCTCATTAGTTGCATGGCCTCATTTATCTTAGTTGAGGAATTGTCTGACGTACTTTGTAATGAGAAGATTGGCAAAGACAACGAACACATAACACGCTTCATACAACGCTGGTGGAACAGGAGCCTTCAAAAGAGACCCAACCCAGCCTCCACCCTCCCTCCACCGATGCATACTTACCTCCATCTGAGAGCTGTAGCCTCCGGTGTTTGTTTACATCCAGCATCACAAGTCTTTACTGTTCTGGCCACAAAACCCCCATGGACCTCTTGGAGGCCATTTCCCTTCATCTCCGGCTTTGGGACACAGCTCTACAGAAGTCTATGAGGCACAGCCAAGGCAGTGAAAATTGAACTTCTGGATGTAAACAAACATTGGAGGCTCCTGGATGGAGGTAAGTGTACATCTATGGAGGAGAAGGGTGGGTTGGGCCAGGGTAAAGGGATGTTTTATTGATCGATTATCCCTGACGGCCGGTCTACACTACTGCAGTGAGTGGTGGACTCCCCTCTGATGATGTGCATGGCACAAAAAGCTTCAGGAGGAACCAACACACCGTGACGTCATGCCGCTGGAGCCACGTGCAGGTCCGGCGGCCATCTTTTATCTCGGTCAGTGCTGCGTTAACTCTGCATTACTGTTAACCCCTTATACCTACTTCCATGGCATAAAGTTTTCTCAAAATTACTACACTATGGGCACTTCTTTTGTGGATCTTTTTTGGAGCTATTAATTACAGAGCCTGTAGATGATCCTCACCTAACCTGCACCAAGAGGAGGGAATCCCTGTAACCAGGCTGAGCACCCATCCATCTTAAAGGGGACCTCTGGATGAGCAGACTTCCACCTAAACCCAATATTTACTGCTGTGCTGTCCTACACCCCAAAGGAAGTTCACCAGATGCCTGATATACCCTGCCTCCCCAAGTGGTCCTTGGTGGATATATTTATATGTGCATATCCCATGTGCTTCTGGTGAGTGCGCAGTTTTACCGTTACTTCCAAGCACAAGCATTTGAATTCTGCTACAGTGGGGATTATTCATCAACATTGAATATTTATGAACTTTTATAATATTTTCATTTTACTAGAGCTGCACTTTCATTTATACAGTTTTATTGAGGTTTATATGGTTACCTTTAGTGCTACAGCTGCTACACCAAGAGCGCTCACTTTACTTACCATTTACTTTTCTGCACTATTGGTTTCTTTTCCATTACATGTCCTGTATCCCACCCACTGGTGTATTTAGTTCATGTGCTGCCCTAGGCAACACTAAAATTGGGGCGCCTCCTCACCCCCGCCCATCACTGCAACCCCATCCCCCGCCAATGATCAACACACTTCCCCCACCGCAATCACCCAATTCATGGACTAACCTTAACATCGACAATGAAAGAATCAGCTGGCCATCCCTGCACCCTCCATCAGCTCCTCCAGATTTCGTGGCGGAGCTGACCAGGTCCCTATCCCTGCCATTTGTGTCCCCTCTTCCGGGGGGCATCACCGCCCCCCTGAAAATTGCCACCCTAGGCAAATGCCTTATTATGCTAAGTACGCCGCTGATCCAACCTGTTTTATTGGGCTTTTGGAGCGCCGGAGAAGTACTGGGAAGAAGCTTGTGAGCTAACCCTGGGTCACAAGGGCAAGTTTGGTAAGGTGTTCTAGGTGGGAAGGATCCCATTGGTGCAAATGATCCCGGTGGATTTGGTTTCTTTGTAACGAGAGCACAATAGAATGTGAGCTCAGTTGTTTGGATCATTAATTTCTTTGTTTTGGTGCTATTACATAGGTCAGTGAATTCGGTAAGAGTCTGGGACATCGAACATACAGAAGAAATGTGGACACGTTGGCTGATTTAACCGACTGTCAGAAGAAAAGATCATTTTATGGGCACATAGCTCTGGATGATACGGACTCAAATATAATGATAGAGAATACATTTTTTTGCATTGGGACTTCGTGAGGCAAGACTGCCCAGTGCAACCCAATGCAAGGGTCCGGATGGGAACTCACTGAGAAGTATAAAAGACGCATTTCTCTCGGGTTCCTAGTCAGGGCACGGCAACCACAAAACACACGTGATGAAGCTGGGATTATATAAGAGGGTATCATCTCTACTGCTCAGGGTTGTATTAAACAAGACGATTTCCTGTTTTGGTTCATGCGACCTTTGTCATTTCAAATGAGGCTCAATCTATAAAAATGCATTCAGTATCATTTCTAATTAATGCACCTGAAAGGCCAAGTCTATTTTTACATTCCTTTTTAATTATCTGTCGGGCAGCCTACCAATTGTTATACTAAAAACGCAGCTATGGCTGCGAGACAGACCTCCTCCCCAATACTGTCCCCACCCCTCTTCCAGGATAAATGTGGCCCATGAGGAGATTAAGGGGATATGATCTCCATGTATAATACATAAGGGGGGGGGGTATGATCTCCATGTATAATACGTAAGGGGGATATGATCTCCATGTATAATACATAAGGGGGGATATGATCTCCATGTATAATACATAAGGGGGGATATGATCTCCATGTATAATACATAAGGGGGATATGATCACCATGTATAATACATAAGGGGGGATATGATCTCCATGTATAATACATAAGGGGGGATATGATCTCCGTGTATAATACATAAGGGGGGATATGATCTCCATGTATAATACATAAGGGGGGATATGATCTCCATGTATAATACATAAGGGGGGATATGATCTCCATGTATAATACATAAGGGGGGATATGATCTCCATGTATAATACATAAGGGGGGATATGATCTCCATGTATAATACATAAGGGGGGATATGATCTCCATGTATAATACATAAGGGGGGGATATGATCTCCATGTATAATACATAAGGGGGGATATGATCTCCATGTATAAATACATAAGGAGGATATGATCTCCATGTATAATACATAAGGGGGGTATGATCTCCATGTATAATACATAAGGGGGGGATATGATCTCCGTGTATAATACATAAGGGGGGATATGATCTCCATGTATAATACATAAGGGGGGAGATATAATCACCATGTATAATACATAAGGGGGGATATGATCTCCATGTATAATACATAAGGGGGATATGATCACCATGTATAATACATAAGGGGGGATATGATCTCCATGTATAATACATAAGGGGGGATATGATCTCCATGTATAATACATAAGGGGGGATGTGATCTCCATGTATAGTACATAAGGGGGATATGATCTCCATGTATAATACAAAAGGGGGGATATGATCACCATGTATAATACATAAGGGGGGGGATATGATCACCATGTATAATACATAAGGGGGGATATGATCTCCATGTATAATACATAAGGGGGGGATATGATCTCCATGTATAATACATAAGGGGGGATATGATCTCCATGTATAATACATAAGGGGGGATATGATCTCCATGTATGATACATAAGGGGGGATATGATCTCCATGTATAATACATAAGGGGGGATATGATCTCCATGTATAATACATAAGGGGGGATATGATCACCATGTATAATACATACGGGGGGATATGATCACCATGTATAATACATAAGGGGGATATGATCTCCATGTATAATACATAAGGGGGGATATGATCTCCATGTATAATACATAAGGGGGGGGGATATGATCTCCATGTATAATACATAAGGGGGGGATATGATCTCCATGTATAATACATACGGGGGGATATGATCTCCATGTATAATACATAAGAGGGATATGATCTCCATGTATAATACATAAGGGGCGATATGATCTCCATGTATAATACATAAGGGGGGATATGATCTCCATGTATAATACATAAGGGGGAGATATGATCTCCATGTATAATACATAAGGGGGATATGATCTCCATGTATAATACATAAGGGGGGATATGATCTCCATGTATAAAACATAAGGGGGGATATGATCTCCATGTATAACACATAAGGGGGGATATGATCTCCATGTATAATACATAAGGGGGGATATGATCACCATGTATAATACATAAGGGGGGATATGATCTCCATGTATAATACATAAGGGGGGGGGGGGATATGATCACCATGTATAATACATAAGGGGGGATATGATCTCCATGTATAATACATAAGGGGGGATATGATCTCCATGTATAATACATAAGGGGGGATATGATCTCCATGTATAATACATAAGGGGGGATATGATCTCCATGTATAATACATAAGGGGGATATGATCTCCATGTATAATACATAAGGGGGGATATGATCTCCATGTATAATACATAAGGGGGGATATGATCTCCATGTATAATACATAAGGGGGGGATATGATCTCCATGTATAATACATAAGGGGGATATGATCTCCATGTATAATATACATAAACACATACATCCCATAATAGTTTGCTCCCAAGCAAGACACACAATAGAACAATTGGATGCAACCACATGCCACCAAACAATCCACAACCCCAACCCCAACTATCTCCTAGACATGTCTACACAACATTAGGACAGATCACCTTGTACCCCTAACAGGCACAGTGTGACTTACACATAATAGGGATATGGGGAGCTGAGACAGGGGTCTCCCCACCTCTCCAAAGTAAGCTGGGTTCCATGGGCCCCCCACCCAAAGTGACTCCCGTCACAGCATCCCAATTACTCGGTGTTGGTTGGCACTGAACCTCTGTGCTACAGCACTGCCCTGCACAGTAAAATGATGCAGTGAAAGCCCAATGGTCCAAAAAAAGGAAGAGTACCTTGCATGTCATGTGACGGCTCTGAAGCTATCAGAACAAAAGGTAAGTATCCAAAAGAAACTGTGAGAAAGATTTGCTACACAACCCTCTTAGAGCCGCCCAAACACCACCCTTGAATGAATGGATCATCCCGCTCATTTGTTTGATATCAGAGAACAGAAAAGCCGATGCTGACCCATGCGCAGCCCATTTATCAGCAGAGACTAAAACAAACATTTATAAAACGTCGCCTGTGTTTACTGAACTGCAAATGTCACAATTAAGATCACAGCGACAAGGAATTCCAATTTTCCTCTTTTTAATTAAACGCCTTTGTAAGTAGCGGAGATATCACGTGGTCCAGACCTCTGCGGAGAGCTCACATAGATCATTGCATTCAGTGGATCGCTCCACATCGGCAGCTGGGCAGTTCACCTGAAACCAGAGATTTGTCAACGGCGTGCGGATGGCGAGGAAGAGAACAGATACCGGTTCATGGCGCGCTGCGCTTCCCAAGTATCAATGACACAGCATTGTGCAATAATATTACAGATAATGAGAGATACGGACGCCATCGGTATTTTGCGGCAGACATTCCGGAACCTCTAGTGGAGCCGCGCCGGCAGCGGAATGTCCAACCAAGCCTTCCAGACTAAGAAGATTAGATTGTAAGACAATTTGGGCAATCGATGAAATCAATACACAGATCAATATACATGAAACGGTCAGGAGAAACAATGACACCAACAAACTCATTAACTGCTCTGAAAACACGTGCCATGCTGGCCGCACAGGGAGGTAACGTGTACTGCGCAACCTGTTTGATTCCCCAGGACAACTAAGAACCAGGGGCGCACTGACAACTCATGGGGCCCCTGGGCAATAGGAGATCATGGGGCCCCCGTGTCCTTGCCCACACTCAAAGCACACCCAAAAAAGCCTATAAAAGGTACCAGGGGCAATAGGGGATCATGGGGCCCCTGTGTCCTTGCCCACGCTCCTAGCACACCCAAAAAAGTCTATAAAAGGTACCAGGGGCAATAGGGGATCATGGGGCCCCTGTGTCCTTGCCCACACTCAAAGCACACCCAAAAAAAGCCTATAAAAGGTACCAGGGGCAATAGGGGATCAATTGGCCCCTGTGTCCTTGCCCACACTCAAAGCACACCCAAAAAAGCCTATAAAAGGTACCAGGGGCAATAGGGGATCATGGGGCCCCTGTGTCCTTGCCCACACTCAAAGCACATCCAAAAAAGCCTATAAAAGGTACCAGGGGCATTTCATGGGGCCCCCTACTGACCCCGGGCCCTCGGGCAGTGACCGAGTGCTCGAATGGTCAGTCCGCCCCTGCTAAGAACTAACCTGAGAGAATGAGAGGTGATTTCTGGATTAAATTGGATGTAAACCCAACCAGTAAAATCATATATAAGCCATAGCATGATGAAGCAGCACAGTGGCTGAATGGTTAGCACTGCCGCCTGGCAGTACTTGGTTCAAATCCCAAGCAGGACACCACCTGCCTGGATTTTGCATGTTCTCCTTGTACCTGCTTGGGTTTCCTCCAGGTACTCCGGTTTCCTCCCACACTCCAAAGACATGCTGGTAGGTGAATTGGCTCCTGTCTAAATTGTCCCTAGTATGTGTATGTATGAATGTGAGATAGGGACCTTAGACTGTATGCCCCTTGAGGGTTAGGGACCTTAGATTGTACACCCCTTGAGGGTTAGGGACCTTAGATTGTACGCCCCTTGAGGGTTAGGGATCTTAGACTGTACACCCCTTGAGGGTTAGGGACCTTAGATTGTACGCCCCTTGAGGGTTAGGGACCTTAGATTGTACACCCCTTGAGGGTTAGGGACCTTAGATTGTACCCCCCTTGAGGGTTAGGGACCTTAGATTGTACGCCCCTTGAGGGTTAGGGATCTTAGATTGTACGCCCCTTGAGGGTTAGGGACCTTAGATTGTACTCCCCTTGAGGGTTAGGGACCTTAGATTGTACCCCCCTTGAGGGTTAGGGACCTTAGATTGTACGCCCCTTGAGGGTTAGGGACCTTAGACTGTACGCCCCTTGAGGGTTAGGGACCTTAGATTGTACTCCCCTTGAGGGTTAGGGACCTTAGATTGTACGCCCCTTGAGGGTTAGGGACCTTAGATTGTACCCCCCTTGAGGGTTAGGGACCTTAGACTGTATGCCCCTTGAGGGTTAGGGACCTTAGATTGTACGCCCCTTGAGGGTTAGGAACCTTAGATTGTACACCCCTTGAGGGTTAGGGACCTTAGATTGTACGCCCCTTGAGGGTTAGGGACCTTAGATTGTACACCCCTTGAGGGTTAGGGACCTTAGATTGTACGCCCCTCGGGGGCGGGGACTGATGTAAATGTACAATATATATCTAAAGCGCTGTGTAAATTGATGGCGCTATATAAGTACCTGAAATAAATAATACATAAACTAAAGTCAAACCTTTTTTTTTTCATTTTGGATACACTAAGGCTAGGTGCACATCTGTGCGGGGGGTGCCGCTGTGGATCCACACAAAAATCTGTGCAGCCGCACCACCCACACAGAGGAATGCGGACCCGTGGGCGGGTGCCATTAATTCTAATGGCACGCCGGCCGCACTGGAAATCGCAAATGTATTGGGATCCGAGGTTCCTGTGCGGGCTGCGTTTTCAGAAGAAGTGCAGGGACTTCTTCCCTGTGTCCTGGGGCACGGGAGTCCATTCAAATGGACGGGCTCTCGTGCCTGCGCAAAACGCGGCCCGCAGTTACGCACATATGTGAACCAGGGCTAAGGGAGGGTTATAACCCCGGTCAGGTTTTTTGCCATCTGTGTCCCATCGGGGAAATTTCCTTTCACTTCCTGTCCAATAACCAAAACAAGAAGTGGGAAGAGATCCCTTCAAATTGAGGGAATCCCTTGTTGTCACCAGAATTAGTGTCTCCATTGGAAGATTTCCCCTTTAACCTCCCTAGCGGTCTGATTATGTCCATATTTCTGCACTCAAAGCGGTACATTTTTTTGCATGGAAATATGTAGTTTTTTTATTGTAGGCTGTAATTTTTAGGAATAACTCACTGAAATCTGTCCGAACAAGAGTCTATTAAACATTCCGGATATGATAAAATTTGAAACACGAAATCATAAATTATAATGTAATAAATTATTATAAAAAATAATAATAATATAATAATAAATGTAATTCAATAATATAATCAAACCAAAAACACTGAAATGTGAAATAGAGCGCCAAGTTCGCACATCGCTGAGCTCATTCGCAGAATCGTTTTCAGTGTCTGATGAGGAATTTCCCCCACCAATCATTATCACTCAATTCTGCAAGTGGTTCTGATTTACTATCGCTGTCCTCTAGCCGGTCTAAAACCGCGTCTGACCTAAAGGGACGCTTTTTGGACGCCATGGACGTTTCTCAGCTTCCAGGCAGAAAGAACAGTAAAAATGCAGGCAGGGCGCCGGACAAAGCACTCGGGACACAATGTATGTGAAATGGTTTGATATGGGAATGTTATACGATGTGATTTTAGTGGATTTAGTGAATGTCAAATTTTTACATTTTTGAATTTCCCGCCAGTTCCGTCCCCCGTACGTCCCGACGTCGCAGGGACTGGAACCCGGAAGACGGATGCCGGTATCAGCTGGAGGACATTGCCGGGGACACTGCAGGGGGGACATCGCGGGAGCGCAGGACAAGGTAAGTGATCGAGGGATCCCGGAGCAACACTGCAGGGTATTCCCAAGTGTAGCTTAGGGGGGTTACCGCTTCTGGTGCTGAAAGTTAACCCCGATCTACACTCGGGAATACCGCCAGGGGGGGTTAATCCTGGTCTGGGGACAACCCAACATTTGAGATTTTCATGATAATGGTCAGCAGGATAAACAGAGAGAGAGAGAGAGAGAATCTCTCCAAAGGGGGCACAGGCAGCAATACCAACTTGGCAGGGGGGTTTTGATCCCTCTCCATTTTATCCACAACTAAAAAATGTTTTGCCTTTAGTTATTTACGTTAAAACCCACCTTTGGACAGAGAACCCTAACTTATGGTGAGATACTCTCATAGAGAAATCTCGTCTACAGGGATGCAGACCCTGCCACTTTCTGCAGGTGCAGCAGCTGATTGATAATTATAAATCCATTCCCATACAGAGTCACTCTGCACATGGACACAGACAAACAAACAGCTATATCTCCAGAATAGCAAACGGTAGGGATCTGCAACAACGTGTGTTAAAATCCCTGCAATGTACATCGATCCCCCAGAGGGGAGGGGTTTTTTTCTCAACAAAAGTGGAGTTTCTCTTTAAGGGTGGAGGGAGTACACAGATTTGAGATGTGTTTGCCATGAGCTTACATACATAGTTAGTCTGGCTGAAAATAGACAAAAGTCCATCCAGTTCATAAAAAAAGTTATAATCCGACACCCACAGTTGATCCAGAGGAAGGCAAAAAAAAAACTTAGCAAACCACGATCCAATTTGCTCCTGCAGGGAAAAAAATTCCTTCCTGATCCCCCGAGAGGCAATTCCCTGGATCAACTTTCCCTATAAATGTTACTGCAAATGCTCACAGCTGATTGCACAGCTATAGGTCTGAGTCAGCAGAGAGCAGAGCATGTCAGACCTCTGCAGAGAGGCCGCTGCTTCCACACAGACAGCAATGCTCCTTCCTTGCAGCATGCTGGCAGTGGCTTTAATTGTCACCACTTTCTTAACCCCTTCCCGCCGACGCCTCCCGGCCCTTTAAGAGATTCAGACGCCGGGAGGCGGGGCGGTTGGGGCGTGGTTTAGGAATCATGTGACCGCCGTGATGACGCGTCACGGCGGTCACATGATCGGGAAAGGTCCTGTTCGACAGAGCGGACCGGGACCTTTCCGTGAGTACCACACATGTGTGCTGGGAGCGCTCTCAGCACATATGTATTTAGTTACATGGACGCAAATGTGCGGCCGCTCGGCGTCTAGGCCCAGACAATTGTGTGCGGCCGGCGCAAAGGGGTTAAGAACATGAACTGTAAGACTTAAAGCGGAGCTCCACTCACTCTGTAAAAAAATAAAAGTCAGCAGCTACAAAAACTGTATCTGCTGACTTTTAAAAAACAGCCACTCACCTGTCCCTCGGTCCCGCGTTGCCCCCGCCGCAGCTCGTTTCCCCAGCCGTCCTGTATTCCAGGAGGCCGGCATCTTCAGTGTGGCCTCCCGGCTGTGACAGCTTGCGGCTGACACCCGTGGATAATGACTAGGTGGATGTAAACCCCAAATGGACACTTAGGGGCATATTTATAAAACAGCGAATATGACTTTCACCAAACGTTCACTGGTGGTGAATCAGTCATTTAGGGTCCATGCGCTGAAACAATGGCAGAAAAATCAGCATAAAAAATGCTCATTGTGGCTCCTATGGCACACGAGTTTATGGGCGTCTGCTTTCATAAGCGTTTTTCTCAAACATTTCCTCATTTTTTAGTATAATTAATGTACGCTTGAAAACGGCGAACGCTCCTAAATGCCGCGTTTATGCGTGTTAAGCATTTTTTTTCTGGCAAAAAGTTTCTCTTATAAATGCATCTATGATTTCTATTTTCAGCCTGAAAATGCTCATCTTCCAATATTATTTATTTCAGGTACTTATATAGCGCCATCAATTTACGCCGCACTTTACATATATATTGTACATTCACATCAGTCCCCACCCCCGAGGGGCGTACAATCTAAGGTCCCTAACCCTCAAGAGACGTACAATCTAAGGTCCCTAACCCTCAAGGGGCGTAAAATCTAAGGTCCCTAACCCTCAAGGGGCGTACAATCTAAGGTCCCTAACCCTCAAGGGGCGTACAATCTAAGGTCCCTAACCCTCAAGGGGCGTACAATCTAAGGTCCCTAACCCTCAAGGGGCGTACAATCTAAGGTCCCTAACCCTCAAGGGGCGTACAATCTAGGGTTCCTAACCCTCAAGGGGCGTACAATCTAAGGTCCCTAACCCTCAAGAGGCGTACAATCTAAGGTCCCTAACCCTCAAGAGGCGTACAATCTAAGGTCCCTAACCCTCAAGGGGCGTACAGTCTAAGGTCCCTAACCCTCAAGGAGCGTACAATCTAAGGTCCCTAACCCTCAAGGGGTGTACAATCTAAGGTCCCTAACCCTCAAGGGGCGTACAATCTAAGGTCCCTAACCCTCAAGGGGCGTACAATCTAAGGTCCCTAACCCTCAAGGGGGGTACAATCTAAGGTCTCTAACCCTCAAGGGGGGTACAATCTAAGGTCCCTAACCCTCAAGGGGGGTACAATCTAAGGTCTCTAACCCTCAAGGGGTGTACAATCTAAGGTCCCTAACTCACATTCATACATACACATACTAGGGACAATTTAGATAGGATCCAATTCACCTACCAGCATGTCTTTGGAGTGTGGGAGGAAACCGGAGTACCCGGAGGAAACCCACTCTTTTGAGAGTTAAGTTCCACTTTAGGACACATGATCCTGTAAGATTCGACTTCGGTGAATGTTGTATTCGCTGCTCTATAAATATAATTTCTATAAATATTGCCATTTCTTCCCTGAAATACTTGATTTCACCAGCAGGGGTGAAGAATGCGGATCATTATGTCCTCACTAACCTGCTCCCAGGTGGTTGGGAGTATGTGAAGCCCAGGGGAGGACTGACCATTTGGAAACTCGGGCACTTCCCGAGGGCCCGGGGTCAGTAGGGGGCCCCATGAGATGCCCCTGGTACCTTTTTCATAGGCTTTTTTGAGTTTGGGCAAGGACACAGGGGCCCCATGATCCCCTATTACCCGGGGGCCCCATGAGTTGTCAGTCCGCCCCTGGTGACGCCTTATAATGTGCGACCCGAGCCGGACTAATTATTGCCCTGGACTCTGGGAACAAAATTGAAGGGGGATTTAGTGACCATAAAAGACTTTCTCTGGATCAGTTTGCATAGCTGAGAGATTTAGAATGACTGAGTCCTCATATTGTTGATTGTCATGCCGGGGACTGACACAGCACACCCGGGTCACCATGGTGGTTGCAGTTGATTGAGGACATTTTTAGTTTGTTCTTTTACTTTTATTCCTCTAAAAAGGTCAATGTAAGCAGAAAGGATTCTTCACAGTAAGAGCTGTGAGAATGTGGAATAGACTCCTTCAAGAGTTGGTTTTGGCCAGCTCAGTGGATTGCTGTAGGAAAGTCCGGGATTCTTTCTTGGATTTTCAGTTGAAGAGCTATATTCAGCTGCAATCTACAAAGTCCCCACTCCCTGCTCATTGGAAAGCTCTAGCTCCTAGATTGTAAGCTCCCAGGATCAGGGCCCTCCTAACCCTCTTGTATTGAACTGTATTGTTGCTGTATTGTCTCCTGTTATATTGTAAAGCGCTGAGCAAACTGTTGGCGCCATAAATCCTGTATAATAATAATAATATATAAATCCTGTATAATAATAATAATAATAATATAAATCCTGTATAATAATAATAATAATAATATAAATCCTGTATAATAATAAAAATAATATAATTCCTGTATAATAATAATAATATAATTCCTGTATAATAATAATAATATAAATCCTGTATAATAATAATATAAATCCTGTATAATAATAATGATAATAATATAAATATAAATCCTGTATAATAATAATAATAATAATAATAATATAAATCCTGTATAATAATAATAATATAAATCTTGTATAATAATAATAATAATAATAATAATATAAATCTTGTATAATAATAATATAAATCTTGTATAATAATAATAATAATAATGATAATGATATAAATATAAATCCTGTATAATAATAATAATAATATAAATCCTGTATAATAATAATAATATAAATCCTGTATAATAATAATAATAATAATGATAATAATATAAATATAAATCCTGTATAATAATAATAATAATAATATAAATCCTGTATAATAATAATAATATAAATCTTGTATAATAATAATAATAATATAAATCTTGTATAATAATAATAATATAAATCTTGTATAATAATAATAATAATGATAATGATATAAATATAAATCCTGTATAATAATAATATAAATCCTGTATAATAATAATAATATAAATCCTGTATAATAATAATAATAATGATAATAATATAAATATAAATCCTGTATAATAATAATAATATAAATCCTGTATAATAATAATAATATAAATCTTGTATAATAATAATAATATAAATCCTGTATAATAAGATTAATAATATAAGTCTTGTATAATAATAATATAAATCCTGTATAATAATAATAATAATAATAATGATAATAATATAAATATAAATCCTGTATAATAATAATATAAATCCTGTATTATAATAATAATAATATAAATCCTGTATAATAATAATAATAATGATAATAATAATATAAATCCTGTATAATAATAATAATATAAATCCTGTATAATAATAATAATAATAATAATATAAATCCTGTATAATAATAATAATAATAATATAAATCCTGTATAATAATAATATAAATCCTGTATAATAATTTTAATAATAATATAAATCCTGTATAATAATAATATATAAATCCTGTATAATAATAATATATAAATCCTGTATAACAATAATAATAATAAAAATCCTGTATAATAAAAATAATAATAATATAAATCCTGTATAATAATAATATAAATCCTGTATAATAATAATAATAATATAAATCCTGTATAATAATAATAATAATATAAATCCTGTATAATAATAATAATATAAATCCTGTATAATAATAATAATAATAATATAAATCCTGTATAATAATAATAATATAAATCCTGTATAACATAATAATAATATAAATCCTGTATAATAATAATAATAGCTCTGAGTTTACTGCAGATGCGTGTCAGACCTCTGAAGAGAGACCACTGCTTATACACAGACAATAAAACTGGACATAGACAGATGGAAATTCGTCAGGTTCAGCATAGGCTGTAGTTGAAGGAAAGACAATTGCATAATCTCCGGCCAGCCTAAGGGTCCTTCTCTGCCGCATGCTGGCAGGAGTCAGGCTTTCCTACTCAGGCTGTAGCTGCTTTTTGATTTTGAACGTCATTCACTTTGATGCACCTGGAATGTATTTGGCTGAGTTAAACTAAATGGTTCAATGAAGCTTTGAGGATTGAATGAGATATCCGTGTTCCCGTCTGCCCTACAACGCTGTGACCTAGCTGCATACGAGAGACAAATGTGCTTTAAAAAGAAGCCCATCAGCTATCTTATATTTATGACCACTTTTAATAAAGGACCCCCGGGGCACCATAAACTGACATCACCAGGATGGGAATAAGGGAGTTAATCGCGGCCCTGGCTGCGCAGTCGATGAGGACGCTAATGAGTTTTATTAATGGCTTTCATAAAGAAAAGATTATCAGCAATCGCAGAGACCGATATCTCCATTAGACAGCAGGTCAATATGTGAAATTAGCGCACACGTCAGGGACTGCCTGAACTCCCTGCAACTAATGTACTCAATGCTTCTTCCTATCCAGACACGGCCACAGAGATAAGGATTCCCTCCAGAGCTCTATTAACAAAGGGGCAAAAAAAAAACTAATTTACTCTGAGACCACCAAGAACCTTGGAAGGAATGGAGCTGAGCTTGTCAGGTCATATAGGAATTCATATATCTACCTTCATTCTATTAGAGCTCCTGTATGTGGTCTTGGATATCCAACAAAACACATCCACCATCATGTGTAATCAATCCAGTCCTACATATCCGCTGTGACGATAACTCCGCCCCAAAAACATTCAGAGGACCATATACCCTCACAAGATTTTATGTGCTAGCACAATCTTTAAAAATGAGATGTGTCCTGGATGTGGACATTTGAAAAATGTAAATATTCTTAGCAAGCCGTGAAGAAGCCTTCACTGACCTCTGTAGCTGTAGGCACTGTGGAACAATTCATAAGAAAAACGGTAAAGTTGTTGGATCTCAGCACTATGCTCCTCTTCACTTCTGTGTGCACATTGAATTTGTTGTAAAAAAAGAAAAAAAAAATGTTCCCTGAAAAAAATTCCGCTGACAGGGCTTCCATCTTCACCTGGTGCTCCTTCCTGGTTTGCGGGTTCCGGCTCTTTACCAGGCGAGCCGCGATGACGCCACTCCTGCGAATGGGCACCAATTCACAAAGAGAACATTGGGGAGGAGATCAGCTATGAGGAAAGATTAGAGGAACTGAATGTATTCTCTACTGAGAAGAGCAGATTAAGGGGGGATATGATCTCCATGTATAATACATAAGGGGGATATGATCTCCATGTATAATACATAAGGGGGGATATGATCTCCATGTATAATACATAAGGGGGGGATATGATCTCCATGTATAATACATAAGGGGGGATATGATCTCCATGTATAATACATAAGGGGGGATATGATCTCCATGTATAATACATAAGGGGGATATGATCTCCATGTATAATACATAAGGGGGATATGATCTCCACGTATAATACATAAGGGGGATATGATCTCCATGTATAATACATAAGGGGGGATATGATCTCCATGTATAATACATAAGGGGGATATGATCTCCATGTATAATACATAAGGGGGGATATGATCTCCATGTATAATACATAAGGGGGGGATATGATCTCCATGTATAATACATAAGGGGGGATATGATCTCCATGTATAATACATAAGGGGGGATATGATCTCCATGTATAATACATAAGGGGGGGATATGATCTCCATGTATAATACATAAGGGGGGATATGATCTCCATGTATAAATACATAAGGGGGGATATGATCTCCATGTATAATACATAAGGGGGGATATGATCTCCATGTATAATACATAAGGGGGGATATGATCTCCATGTATAATACATAAGGGGGGATATGATCTCCATGTATAAATACATAAGGGGGGATATGATCTCCATGTATAATACATAAGGGGGGATATGATCTCCATGTATAATACATAAGGGGGGATATGATCTCCATGTATAATACATAAGGGGGGATATGATCTCCATGTATAATACATAAGGGGGGGATATGATCTCCATGTATAATACATAAGGGGGGATATGATCACCATGTATAATACATAAGGGGGGATATGATCTCCATGTATAATACATAAGGGGGGGGATATGATCTCCATGTATAATACATAAGGGGGGATATGATCTCCATGTATAATACATAAGGGGGATACACAGAATATAACTGGATATAACATTTATAGGTAAAGTTGATCCAGGGAATATCCGATTGCCTCTCGGGGGATCAGGAAGGAATTGTTTTCCCTGCAGGAGCACATTGGATCGTGCTTTGCTGGGATTTTTTTACTTCCTCTGGATCAACTGTGGGTGTAGGATTATAACTTTTTTTTTTTAATGGTTGAACTGGATGGACTTTTGTCTTTTTTCAGCTGGACCACTAACTATGTAACTATGAATGCACATGGGGGTTACGGCCGCGGCATGCCATCCATTAAAAGCGCAGTGTGAATGCTTGATGACGTCAATGTGTTAATGGGCCCTTAGTACAACAACTACCCCCTACACATACATCCTTTTATTTTTTTCATTTGGCGAGAAAGAGCCTGAAGGAAAACATCTTCTGTTTAGAAACCACTGACTCCATTGACTTCAGTGCCATGGCTGCTCCCTGTTTTAAATATCTATATGTAAAACATAGAATTAACTGAAATAGGATAAAAAAGGATATAAAACATGAGTTTAAATTCATATAAATATGTAAATGAAGCTGAACAAAAGCCATCATAGATCCTGTTTAAGATGAGGAAAAAATATGACAAAGTCTCTATCCTGAGGGGTAGATGTCCTGCCTGCCAGTGATTTCCTGTCAGTAATCTTAAAAATAAAATGAATACAAAAGAAAAATTGGTGTCATACAGCAACATAACAAATACCGAACAGCCATCTCTATAAATAGAATGTCAGGTGTATCTTCAGTTCTGCATGGCGAGATATTATAGATCTCCCATACAAAGCTTTCATTTAGGAGCTATTTCATGACAAACAATTGATCTGCAGGAATCACTTCCATTAAACGCCAGCTGTATTCCCGCTTATAGGAACACGTATCAGACCATCTGAAGGTCACATGGCGAGGGGTTCAAGGTGACGCGGTTGGGGGGGCAGCGGGTCCTGGGGTCAGGAGGGTCGTGCTTCTGTATTATCATTCCCATCTCTCTCTGTGCCGTGATTCACCGAGGAGCAAACACAACAAATGAATCAGAAAGGAGGAAGTTATTATGTGCATCACAACAGGCAGAAAGAGGGAAAATGATACAGAAAGAAAATATTCAGTATTACCGCTTATATAGCTCTGACATATACCGCAGTGCTGTACAGAGATCACTGAGCCAGTCACATCAGTCTCTGTACCAGAGGAGCTTACACTCTAATGTCCCCTCCCCCACAGTCACACCAGTCTCTGTACACAGGAGCTTACACTCTAATGTCCCCTCCCCCACAGTCACATCAGACTCTGTGCACAGGAGCTTACACTCTAATGTCCCCTCCCCAACAGTCCCATCAGTCTCTGTACCAGAGGAGCTTACACTCTAATGTCCCCTCCCCCACAGTCACACCAGTCTCTGTACACAGGAGCTTACACTCTAATGTCCCCTCCCCCACAGTCACACCAGTCTCTGTACACAGGAGCTTACACTCTAATGTCCCCTCCCCCACAGTCACATCAGACTCTGTACACAGGAGCTTACACTCTAATGTCCCCTCCCCCACAGTCACATCAGACTCTGTGCACAGGAGCTTACACTCTAATGTCCCCTCCCCCACAGTCACATCAGACTCTGTGCACAGGAGCTTACACTCTAATGTCCCCTCCCCCGCAGTCACACAGTATTATTATTATACATTTATATAGCTCTGACATATACCGCAGTGCTGTACAGAGATCACTGAGCCAGTCACATCATTCTCTGTGCAGAGGAGCTTACACTCTAATGTCCCCTCCCCCGCAGTCACATCAGTCTCTGTACCAGAGGAGCTTACACTCTAATGTCCCCTCCCCCGCAGTCACATCAGTCTCTGTACCAGAGGAGCTTACACTCTAATGTCCCCTCCCCCACAGTCACATCAGTCTCTGTACCAGAGGAGCTTACACTCTAATGTCCCCTCCCCCACAGTCACATCATTCTCTGTGCAGAGGAGCTTACACTCTAATGTCCCCTTCCCCCGCAGTCACATCAGTCTCTGTACCAGAGGAGCTTACACTCTAATGTCCCCTCCCCCACAGTCACATCATTCTCTGTGCAGAGGAGCTTACACTCTAATGTCCCCTCCCCCGCAGTCACATCAGTCTCTGTGCAGAGGAGCTTACACTCTAATGTCCCCTCCCCCGCAGTCACATCAGTCTCTGTACCAGAGGAGCTTACACTCTAATGTCCCCTCCCCCGCAGTCACATCATTCTCTGTGCAGAGGAGCTTACACTCTAATGTCCCCTCCCCCACAGTCACATCAGTCTCTGTACCAGAGGAGCTTACACTCTATTGTCCCCTCCCCCACAGTCACATCAGTCTCTGTACCAGAGGAGCTTACACTCTATTGTCCCCTCCCCCACAGTCACATAGATCTCTGTACCAGAGGAGCTTACACTCTATTGTCCCCTCCCCCACAGTCACATAGATCTCTGTACCAGAGGAGCTGACACTCTAATGCTCTGACATATACCACAGGGACAAATACTGTCAGCATTTACAGTAGGTGGGTTTACAAGAATGGGAGTGCAAAGACGGGGTAGTGGGTGGAAAAGTGTGTAGAAAGCGTTGACACCCTCCTCTGCAGCACAGTGAAGGCGGGGGGGGGGGATTTGGTGTTTGAACACTCCTTTGTAGTTGCTCCCCCGTCACTCGGACCAATGCTGTGCTGCACGATCAGAAAGCACATTGGTGGTCATTGGTCAGAGCACATGGCCGGCCTTCCTACTGGCAGACAAGACAATGGAGTAGGCTCTTCCCCTTTAAGGACCGTCTCGGGTCCCCGGAGAGGCGCAGGCGCGGCGGGTTCCTGTAAGCGCTGTTTATTATTGGATCGTACCCTGCCAAGACTTTATAGCATGTTTAACTTCAACAACTGAAGAAGCAGAATATCAACAAGAGATTCACTTCATAATAAAAGGTTCTGCATTCCACTTCCAACTAATTACCTCTTCCTGGATAAACATCACATCTCTGCGGCACAAATCCACGCTGCCGCTGGAAGCCTCGCTAGGAGCCGCCGGCACCCACAGAGCGTGCCAGAGATGGGCTACAACACATCACATCACAGGTACTGCTGGACCCAGAGGTGAACCAATCACCGTACAGATATGGGGCTCCCACCGCCTGGGGGCATGCTGGTCCCGGGTCACTGAAATCAGAGGATGACCAACAACAACCGCAGCAACAGGATGGCCTGAAAGAGAAACTTCAGTAACAAAAGAAAAGGAAAGCCTTCAGTAAATGTTATCATCTACTGAAGGCTTTCTCAGCCTAGGCTCCAGTCAGTGACTGTGCCTAGGCTGAGATGATGTCATCAGGCTGCTGCAGGCACGAGCAAGCATTTCCTCAGTCTCCCCTCCCCCAGTCATCAGACTGTACATTGTAACTTTGTAGAAGGAGGAGGAAGCATTTCCTCAGTCTCCCCTCCCCCAGTGATCAGACTGTACATTGTGACTTTGTAGAAGGAGGAGGAGGCATTTCCTCAGTCTCCTCCCCCAGTGATCAGACTGTACATTGTAACTTTGTAGAAGGAGGAGGAAGCGTTTCCTCAGTCTCTTCCCCCAGTGATCAGACTGTACATTGTAACTTTGCAGGAGGAAGCATTTCCTCAGTATCCCCTCCCCCAGTGATCAGACTGTACATTGTAACTTTGTAGAAGGAGGAGGAAGCGTTTCCTCAGTCTCCTCCCCCAGTGATCAGACCGTACATTGTAACTTTGTAGAAGGAGGAGGAAGCGTTTCCTCAGTCTCCTCCCCCAGTGATCAGACTGTACATTGTAACTTTGTAGAAGGAGGAGGAAGCATTTCCTCAGTCTCCCCTCCCCCCAGTGATCAGACCGTACATTGTAACTTTGTAGAAGGAGGAGGCATTTCCTCAGTCTCCCCTCCCCCAGTGATCAGACTGTACATTGTACCTTTGTAGAAGGAGGAGGAAGCGTTTCTTCAGTCTCCCCTCCCCCAATGATCAGACTGTACATTGTAACTCTGTAGAAGGAGGAGGAGGCGTTTCCTCAGTCTCCCCTCCCCCAGTGATCAGACTTTACATTGTAACTTTGTAGAAGGAGGAGGAGGCGTTTCCTCAGTCTCCCCTCCCCCAGTGATCAGACTGTACATTGTACCTTTGTAGAAGGAGGAGGAAGCATTTCTTCAGTCTCCCCTCCCCCAGTGATCAGACTGTACATTGTAACTTTGTAGAAGGCCCTGTGCTGATCACATCCCAAGAAAAAAAAAACCTCTCTAGCAATACTCACCAAACTGAGCATGTACAGAGTGTCTCCACACGATATGTCTTATCAGGAGATAAGAGGGGGGCACTGGAAGAAGAGGAGGATCAGAGAAGACAGGATCAAACAGCCTTTTTACACAATGAAGAGGATTAACCCCTTAGATCCCACAGTGAGTATAACAAGCATCCTTTACTGCATCTACAGACTGATTGTACTGTTGTGGGTTTAGGAACACTTTATTGGGAGCCCATCGCATCTCAACCCGCGGTGGGTTTGCACATGCAGAGAAATTGAATGTTCCAAAAGCACCGAGTGATTTCCCTGCGGCCATATTTTGAAAAATGTGTATGCAGCCCTTTTTCTGCGGGAAAGTGAAATGAACGGGCTGCTGCGTCCGCACAAACTCGGGCTGCCAACCCGCTCAGGTCTGAACCTAGGCTTCCTTATTACATGGCCATTCAAAGGTACGTAGTCTAAGGTGTTGTGGTGCAATTCAGTGTCAATATCACCCCAATGATGTCAACCAATGCCTCCTCCATATTAATGCTGATCTGTATGCTGTGAAAACCATTACAAACCTGAGCTATGTAAGTAAAAAGGAAATACAGAGTCGGCCATTCACACCATCAGTCAGCGCAGTGTCCCTGGAAATGACTTGTCCACCAGGGAGGTGATTTATGCCGATTGCCCAGCTGTTGTGTTTAACCTTTCCATGGGAGCCATAGAAATGGTGATCTCACCAGAATTGTTCCCGAAATGGGTCCCCCGGGAATGGTGGCCTTATTGGACAGAGCTTGGCAGCCATAGAAATGGTGATCTCACCAGAATTGTTCCCGAAATGGGTCCCCCGGGAACGGCGGCCTTATTAGACAGAGAAATCACCGCAATGAATTCCCAATGGTGGAGTCTTCCCCATCAGACTAATTGACACCATTTACGGGACAATGCAAAGGAGGCACTTGTGAGATTGGAGGACACAGACTGGTGACCGGTCCTTTCAGGACAGCAGCAGGTGTCACCGGCATCAAATGACCCCCACAGCTTCATTATCCAACACAATCACATGGGGTGACAGGAGGACACCAGTGAAAAGTAACATGGCAAAATGTCCACGGTTCTCTTGAGAGGGGCCCCAGACTTACCATGGTATGTCCTGAGAGGGGCCCCTGGCTTACCATGGTATGTCCTGAGAGGGGCACCTGGCTTACCATGGTATGTCCTGAGAGGGGCCCCAGACTTACCAACGTTTTTCCTGAGAGGGACCCCTGGCTTACCAAGGTATGTCCTGAGAGGGGCCCCTGGCTGACCAAGGTTTGTCCTGAGAGGGGCCCCTGGCTTAACAAGGTTTGTCCTGAGAGGGATCCCTGGCTTAACAAGGTTTGTCTGGAAAGAGGCCCCAGACATACCAAGGTTTGTCCTGAGAGGGACCGCTGGCTTACCAACGTTTGTCCTGAGAGGGACCCCTGGCTTACCAAGGTTTGTTCAGAGAGGGACCCCTTGCTTATCAAGGTTTGTCCTGAGAGGGACCCCTGGCTTACCAAGGTTTGTCCTGAGAGGGACCCCTGGCTTACCAAGGTTTGTCCTGAGAGGGACCCCTGGCTTACCAAGGTTTGTTCAGAGAGGAACCCCTGACTTACCAAGGTTTGTTCAGAGAGGGGCCCCTTGCTTACCAAGGTTTGTTCAGAGAGGGAACCCTGGTTTACCAAGATTTGTCTTGAGAGGGGCCCCTGGCTTACCAAGGTTTGTCCCGGGAGGGACCCCTGGTTTACCAAGGTTTGTCCTGAGAGGAACCCCTGACTTACCAAGGTTTGTCCTGAGAGGGGCCCCTGGTTTACCAAGGTTTGTTCTGAGAGGGGCCCCTGGCATACCAAGGTTTTTCCTGAGAGGGGCCCAAGGCTTGTCCTGAGACAAGCCTTGGTAATCCAAGCTTACCAAGGTTGGTCCTGGGAAGAACCCCTGGCTTACCAAGCTTTGCCCTGAGAGGGGCCCCTGGTTTACCAAGGTTTGTTCTGAGAGGGGCCCTGGTTTACCAGAGTGGATCATTGTACTGTAAAGGGCACATGAACACACAAATCGGCTCCTTCTCTGTGTTTATCGATGCATTGATTGATGCAATCTCATCTTACAATCGACTTTAGATTGATCCACAGTGATGTAATTCCGGGGCCAACAACAATCTTTACATCCAGTCAGTCGGGACAATCTATGGATTCGTTATATTTAACATTGAACTCGAAGATCTCTTTATAACCCGACCAAGTCATTATGTAATATAGGAACCCATTAAAGCAGAACTATAGGAAAAACTTTTTTTTTCCATTTTGGATAGAGCAAAGGAGGGTTATAATCCCTGCCAAGATTTTTTTTCCACCATCAGTGTCCCATTGCAGAGATTTCCCTTCACTTCCTGTCTCATAGCCAAACAGGAAGTGAGAAGAAATCCCTGCAAAATAAGGAAATTCTTTGAGGACCCCCAGGTCACGAGAACTAGTGTCCCCATTGGAGAATTTACCCTCTATGACTGGTCAGAGACTGCGGACATACTACAGAAGATGGTCAGAGACTGCAGACATACTACAGATGATCAGAGACTGCCGACATACTACAGGAGATGACCAGAGACTGCAGACATACTACAGAAGATGATCAGAGACTGCCGACATACTACAGAAGATGGTCAGAGACTGCAGACATAGTACAGGAGATGATCAGAGACTGCGGACATAGTACAGGAGATGACCAGAGACTGCAGACATACTACAGGAGATGACCAGAGACTTCAGACATACTACAAGAGATGGTCAGAGACTGCAGACATACTACAGGAGATGGTCAGAGACTGCAGACAGTACAGGAGATGGTCAGAGACTGCGGACATAGTACAGGAGATGATCAGAGACTGCGGACATAGTACAGGAGATGACCAGAGACTGCAGACATACTACAGGAGATGACCAGAGACTGCAGACATACTACAGGAGATGACCAGAGACTGCAGACATACTACAGGAGATGACCAGAGACTTCAGACATACTACAAGAGATGGTCAGAGACTGCAGACATACTACAGGAGATGGTCAGAGACTGCAGACAGTACAGGAGATGGTCAGAGACTGCGGACACAGTACAGGAGATGGTCAGAGACTGCAGACATACTACAGGAGATGGTCAGAGACTGCAGACATACTACAGGAGATGATCAGAGACTGCAGACATAGTACAGGAGATGGTCAGAGACTGCGGACATAGTACAGGAGATGACCAGAGACTGCGGACATAGTACAGGAGATGACCAGAGACTGCGGACACAGTACAGGAGATGGTCAGAGACTGCAGACATAGTACAGGAGATGACCAGAGACTGCAGACATACTACAGGAGATGACCAGAGACTGCAGACATACTACAGGAGATGACCAGAGACTGCAGACACAGTACAGGAGATGACCAGAGACTGCAGACATAGTACAGGAGATGGTAAGAGACTGCGGACATAGTACAGGAGATGGTAAGAGACTGCGGACATAGTACAGGGCATGACCAGAGACTGCGGACATAGTACAGGGCATGACCAGAGACTGCGGACATAGTACAGGAGATGGTAAGAGACTGCGGACACAGTACAGGAGATGGTAAGAGACTGCAGACATGAATTGTAAAAAAATAAAACTGTTGATGCAGAAACCCCAATCACTTGTATAGATTGCTGGATGCCGGGTTCTCCAAGTCCTGCAGCTCACATAGAGACAACCTGGGAGTCTGAACATCCGCCAGCGATATTTTCCCGCTCTTGAAGAAACAATTCCGGTTTCAGAAGGAAATGCAGCCGTTGGGTTTCAGCGCCGCACACACCTGCCTTCACAGCAGATCAATCGGTCCATTTGGGCCGGGAATGAATTGAAGGGAGACACAAACGCCTGCGCCAGTCGATGGTAATCAATTCAGAAAATCCGGCCGCCGCTCGGCGTGTGAAGTTTCAGAAGAGCCGACAGACGGTGGCACAACTGGGAGATATTCGCTTTCATCCCGAAACTGCAACACAAACCGTTTGTACCTGGATTATCAGATAAACACTGCCGGCTTTTCATTACCCGCAAATCGCTAATCGCGGACAGCGCTGATCTCTTACTTAGGATTTAAAGGGGCACTCCACCCAAAGAAGCAACAAACAAAACGAACCTGTCTTCAAGCGCCTGCACAGGCAGCTGCTTATCTCTTCTTTTTCTGGGCAGACAAGTCCTGGCTTCTATCAATATCAACAAGGGAATACATCTGCTTCAGTATTGAGACTCCCATGTTCTGAGGCCGCAGTCATTGTGTGCGCTGCAGGCATGCTGAAGTGAGACAGTACAGAGGACTCCAGAAAGGTTGAAACCTTCTGTGTTCAATGTGTGTTCTGAATGCATTTTTACTGTCTGCATTTTCCTAGGTGAGGAAGTTTCCTGCATGCATGAAGATGCATATACTGCACAGCGTATGCGGAAGACGCACCAATCCAAACAAATCTCATACAGGCGTTTTTGCTCTGTTTTCAATTTGCAGATTTTATTTTCAAAATTCCTTGTGATCCTGCCATGAAAGTGTTTCCTGTTCTGGGGTGACAACTGTCTCCCAAATGGGCTCCTGCGTTGTCACCCTGTCACATCCACCTGTGATGGAGATTACACACATTACTCAGGCAGGGTCCACTGTTGTCACCATCAGGAAGCTGGTTCGGTGCAATGATGTGTAGGTGATGCGAGTGTATGTAGACAGGAAGTAGCTAAAAGAGTTCCAGGACTGAAACAGGATCTATGAATGGAGGGGGCGGACCTTTCAAACACCCACCCCTCCTCCATTCATATATCATGTTTTATTCATAGAAGATGTAGTACGGCTTCTATGAATGGAGCAGTTGGACAGAAAGGGTGGGCATAGTTTGGCTCCCTTCATTAGAGCCTATGACAGCTACTCAGTTCTATTAACCTCTTCCCGCCAGCGGCCTCTCACCATGTGGGCTTCAATGCAGAGAGGCCCCATACATGCGGCCTCTCACCATGTGGGCTTCAACGTAGACAGGCCCCATAAATGCGGCCTCTCACCATGTGGGCTTCAACGCAGAGAGGCCCCATACATGCGGCCTCTCACCATGTGGGCTTCAACGTAGACAGGCCCCATAAATGCGGCCTCTCACCATGTTGGCTTCAACGCAGAGAGGCCCCATACATGCGGCCTCTCACCATGTGGGCTTCAATGTAGACAGGCCCCATAAATGCGGCCTCTCACCATGTGGGCTTCAACGCAGAGAGGCCCCATACATGCGGCCTCTCACCATGTGGGCTTCAACGCAGAGAGGCCCCATACATGCGGCCTCTCACCATGTGGGCTTCAACGCAGAGAGGCCCCATACATGCGGCCTCTCACCATGTGGGCTTCAACACAGAGAGGCCCCATACATGCGGCCTCTCACCATGTGGGCTTCAACGCAGAGAGGCCCCATACATGCGGCCTCTCACCATGTGAGCTTCAACGCAGAGAGGCCCCATACATGTCGCCTCTCACCATGTGGGCTTCAACGCAGAGAGGCCCCATACATGTGGCCCTATGTAAACACTTTTCTGTGCTGAAAGAGTGCGGACACCAGCGGGGACCATAAGGCTCCCAATGTACACTAGCAACCTGGAGCTTTCCAATCATGTGACCGCTGTGTCAACCAATGCCCATCTCCCGGCATTTACAGGCCGCAGCGGATTAAAGAGGAGCTTCAGTTTCCCTCCCAAAAAATGAAAAGTCGTCAGCTACGAATATTTACACTTACCTGTCCAGGGATCCTGCACCGTACTTACCCGAGCTGGTTCTTCGGATCCCTGGCACATTCTGATCACTGGGTAGAGGAGACTGAGGAAATGCTTTGTTATGTTTCACATGACTGTCATATGCCTTTAAGTGTTCTTTGTATTTTGTCTCTGCTCCTCCCTTTCCTTTGGTTTAGTTTATGCTGTAGAGATAGCTCCACCCCTTTGTTCATATTCCCAGTAATGCACCTCAGCTTCAAGCCTCATGTCTTATGGAGCAGATCACATGATGATCTTTTGACCTATCCGATTTTCATTGTTGTAAGATTCTCTCAGTTTATGGAATAAACTTCACAAGATCTACAAGGTGTCGTCTGGATCGAGTCACTGCCTGTGTTATTCAACTAAGATTGGAGTTATCGCTATCTCATCACAACTCTAAGTTACAGAGATCACACTTTCAATGCTTAGATTGGAGAGACAGAACATGTTTCCTCCTCTTTCTAAAAAGTTACAATTGTAGCGCCCTCTTAGTGCAGCTAGGGGGAGACCCTGGACCCTAATGGTTAGTCAGGAGCTGGTTAGCAGCTTGGGTGTAATAGCCAGAGGTGTCAAATTGTGGTCAGGACTGAGAGACTCTGCAGGCCTGCCCCTCTGGAATTTCCCCTTGCTCTGAGGCTTTCGGAGGAGGCTCTTGGAGGCAGTGTGTGGATCTGAGTGGTTGGTTGCACACTTCAGGGACCTCATCCAATCCCAAACAGAAGGCTTTACAAGGGGCTGGGACTCCCTTAAAAGTGCAAGAGCCTGTGCAGTAGGAGTGTGGTGGGAGAGGTGTAGAGACAGAGCTGAAGGAAGATGTGAGGCTTGAGAGGGAAGGCTGCCAGGAGGCCTGGTAGAATGGGGCCTGCCTGCGAGCCTGGAGCTAGAAAGGAGGAACACTTGGGACTCATTGCCCCTCTGAGAGAGGACCACCTGTATGGCAGGGAAGGAGCAGACCAGCTGATAGGACTGGTAGCAGCAGCCATTCTGCAAGCGGTACAGGAGAGGATCTGAGTGAGCACACCTGCACCTCCCGGGTGGACAGGAAGGAACACTCTATTGGGAAACCAGATTAGCCCCCTTCTAGTGACTGTTCACCTCAATTAAAGGGACAGGAGCCAGATCCCCTACTCAGGAAGAAAGTTTCCAGATTTCTGGGTGAGGAGTTCATCTAGGGTCTGGGGCGGTGCTGTGGTTAGAACTCCAACAGAGACTGTTCTACTTCAAGAAGGTGAAGTTGTGAATAGTTCAGGAAGTTGTCCTCAGGTATCAGTTCCCTTGGGCATCCTATACCCCCCCTTTACCCAATCAATCCCCTCAATAAAAAAACAAAACCAATGCTCAAGGACTGATTTCTGTCTCCGGATGAAAGCTTGTGCGGAATGACTGGCTGTGCAGGACTATAGGGGGACCCAATTCTCTTAGCAACCCCCAAAGGGGTAGTGCTACACAATATAAAGTCTGATCACAGGGGAGAGGGGAGACTGAGGAAATGCTTCCTCCTGCCTGCAGCAGACTCAAAGTGGTTGTAAACCCTTAGATATACTCAGTGAACTGACTGGCCTTAGCCGATACACAGAGAGGAAACCAATCCTCCTACATAAGTTGTACCTATTTATCTGCAGTTTTCTCTTCTTTGCATCTGTTCAGAATGCTGAATTTATAAAGTTTGTCTAAGAGTTCAGAAAAGGGCAGAGAGCTGAAATTATACACTGCAGAGTTTAGTAACTAGAGCTCTGAGAGCTGATTGGAGGGAAGAGACACACCTTCCTACACACAGCAAGGCCTCTTTCACATGGATGTTCTGATCGGGTTCGACTGCCCGTTTTTCAGGCAGACCCGATCAGAACCTCCATTCTCCTCTATGGAGCACTAGGTGTAAAGGAACATGTGTCCGTTTACACCCGCGACATCCAATCCGATCCGACCCGCAAAAAAAGGACGCGGTGGGGATCCAATTCCCCTTCTGTCGGTCAGATTGGGTCACGTGGAAATGGAGAAGTGGTCTGTTTTCATCTGACCATCCATTGAGGAGAGCGAGCTGCTGCAGACCGGGCACAGACCTGTCATCCACTTGCTCAGTAGGGATCAGCGGAGAGATCCCCCCGCTGAGCAAGCAGATCCACTAAATGGGTCCGCCCATGTGAAAGGACCCGAAAAGAGCTGAGGCTGTCAATCAGCTGGAGATCCCTCCTCTGTCACCATATCTCTCTTGGTGTCAGGAAAACTTGTTAGAAGTGATTCATGCTGATAGCAGTGGAAAGAGGCAGCAGATAGCGATGCCACCTAGTGCTCTGGACTGAAACAAGCACACGCTATAGAGGCATATGCTTTGTTCATATTTCATGTCTGAGGTTTACAACCACTTGAAGACATCATCTCAGCCTAGTCAAAATCAGTGACATGGAATTTCAGGATTGCTGTTTTTTTTAAATAATAAAAGGTGTGTTTTTATTCTTTTTAAATGGTCCTGAATATTATGACATTTGAATTTTTTTCATGCAGATTTGCAAAAAATGACTAACAATTCCACTCTGATAAGCACGATGTCACCGATGACGAAACACGCAGGGAGGAGCCAGAGCGTGTGATGTCAGCACGTACCGGAACATGGCGGCCATTTTATTGGTTTGAAACCTATCATTGCTTCCTATGATGACATGCTGTTTTACTATTTTCATTGATGTACGTTCGATACTACGTTTTAAGGCAATAAATCTTTTATAAATTACTACACTATGAGGATTTTCCTGTTTTTTTTTTTAAATTGGGACTGTCCTGTATGAGGATGATCCATTTTCTGCAGGTCTACTCTCTGGAGCAATTAGTTCGGAGCCGTTTTCATCATCTGAACCACACTTCATTTTTGGGATCAATTCAGCGGATAGTTATCTATTCCTTACTGGGAGACAGCTTGATCCTTTTGGAGCTATTCAGTGTCCAGGTCCACATTCTGATCTTTGGGATTTCTGTCACGTATTCTGACGATTATTCACGTGTGAGTACACGTTATGCAGTTGGCATGATACACTGTTTTCACAAGTTTGCATGTATGTTCAGTTTAAAGGTAATACACTATCATAAGTTTATTTCTTTGAGGTTCACAAAGAATTTTGGAAATTCCATACTGGATGATTAACCACTTCCCGACCGGCCGTTGCATATAAACGGCCGGACGGTGGCAGAGTCGGGTGTCCGTTTATAAATGGCCTCCCCGCACCCTGCTTGTGCGCGCTCCCTGGGAGCACGCAGCACCGCGATCCGGTGCCCGCTGTGTCCTCCGGACACAGTGAAACACCGATCGTTGGACGGGACCTCTGTACGAGGTCCCAATCATGTGATCACTGATTGGCCAATCAGTGATCACATGCAAAGTAGTAAGCAAGATGTTACTTGTGACATCATTGCTTACTACGTGTGAAATCTGTGAATGATCACAGAGGTCACATGGTACAGGGCCATTTACAACAGCCTTGTACCATGTGACAAGCTGTGACCAATCACAGCTCACTCAGTACTTCTCAATGAGTGCAACAATGCAGACAGAGAGAAAGAGAAATGATTGCTTTTACATCCTATATGGGTGTAAAAGCAATCAGTGTAAAAAAAAAAAAAAAATCTTCATCACCCACCACAAGTAGTACAGTGTCACCATGGTGACCCTGTACTGCTAGGGTGACAGTATGCAAAAAAAAAAAAAAAAAAAATAATATAAAAAAATAAAATAAAAATGTAAAAAAAATAATTAAAAATGATCATTTTTGGTTATAAAATAATTTGGATTTTTTTACTAAAAAGATAACAGAATACATTTTGGCCAAGATTTATGATGGAATATTATTTATTTGCAAAATTTTATAAAAAAAACACTTTTTTTCAAAATTTTGGGACTTTTCCATTTACATAGCAAAAAAAATACAAATCCCAGCAGTGAATAAATACCACCAAAATAAAGCTTTATCTGTTTTAAAAAAATGGTAAAAAAATCATTTGGGTACAGTGTTGCATGACCGCGCAATTGTCATTTAAAGTGTGATAGCGCTGAAAGCTGAAAATTGCCCTGGTCAGGAAGGGGGTGAAAGTGTCCGGTCTGGAAGGGGGTGAAAGTGTCCGGACTGGAAGGGGGAGAAAGTGTCCAGACTGGAAGGGGGTGAAAGTGTCCGGACTGGAAGGGGGTGAAAGTGTCCGGTCTGGAAGGGGGTGAAAGTGTCCGGTCAGGAAGGGGGTGAAAGTGTCCGGTCAGGAAGGGGGTGAAAGTGTCCGGTCTGGAAGGGGGTGAAAGTGTCCGGACTGGAAGGGGGTGAAAGTGTCCGGACTGGAAGGGGGTGAAAGTGTCCGGACTGGAAGGGGGGGGAAAGTGTCCAGACTGGAAGGGGGTGAAAGTGTCCGGACTGGAAGGGGGTGAAAGTGTCCGGACTGGAAGGGGGTGAAAGTGTCCGGTCAGGAGGGAGGTGAAAGTGTCCGGTCAGGAAGGGGGTGAAAGTGTCCGGACTGGAAGGGGGTGAAAGTGTCCGGACTGGAAGGGGGTGAAAGTGTCCGGACTGGAAGGGGGTGAAAGTGTCCGGACTGGAAGGGGGTGAAAGTGTCCGGACTGGAAGGGGGTGAAAGTGTCAGGACTGGAAGGGGGTGAAAGTGTCCGGACTGGAAGGGGGTGAAAGTGTCCGGACTGGAAGGGGGTGAAAGTGTCCGGACTGGAAGGGGGGAAAGTGTCAGGACTGGAAGGGGGTGAAAGTGTCCGGACTGGAAGGGGGTGAAAGTGTCCGGTCAGGAAGGGGGTGAAAGTGTCCGGTCAGGAAGGGGGTGAAAGTGTCCGGTCAGGAAGGGGGTGAAAGTGTCCGGTCAGGAAGGGGGTGAAAGTGTCCGGACTGGAAGGGGGTGAAAGTGTCCGGACTGGAAGGGGGTGAAAGTGTCCGGACTGGAAGGGGGTGAAAGTGTCCAGACTGGAAGGGGGTGAAAGTGTCCGGACTGGAAGGGGGTGAAAGTGTCCGGACTGGAAGGGGGTGAAAGTGTCAGGACTGGAAGGGGGTGAAAGTGTCCGGACTGGAAGGGGGTGAAAGTGTCCGGACTGGAAGGGGGTGAAAGTGTCCGGACTGGAAGGGGGTGAAAGTGTCCGGACTGGAAGGGGGGAAAGTGTCAGGACTGGAAGGGGGTGAAAGTGTCCGGACTGGAAGGGGGTGAAAGTGTCCGGACTGGAAGGGGGGGAAAGTGTCCGGACTGGAAGGGGGTGAAAGTGTCCGGACTGGAAGGGGGTAAAAGTGTCCGGACTGGAAGGGGGTGAAAGTGTCCGGACTGGAAGGGGGTGAAAGTGTCCGGACTGGAAGGGGGTGAAAGTGTCCGGACTGGAAGGGGGTAAAAGTGTCCGGTCTGGAAGGGGGGGAAAGTGTCCGGTCTGGAAGTGGTTAAAGAGTGATACAAATTTGCTTGAGAATTTGGAAAGACATCTTTACAGAGACACTTTGGACATTTTTTGGGGATATTTAGTTTGATATAATTTTGGGATTTATTTATTCATTTATTTTATTATTTATTTTTCTAATTTAATTAATTTATGTATGTATTATTTATATTATTTATTGGGATATATTTATTCGTGTTTAAAGAAGAGTTTAGTTACATGTATTCTGACCCGCCTGTAATTGGGGGTCTCTACGGTCTGGTAAGAGGCTGAATTTCTTTGGGTGTTGGTGGACTCATCCCATCTTCTTGATCAAATTTGAAGCGTCATGATAATATTGGTGTCCTAACGAAGATGAATTTATGCAAATTGGGCTTTTATTTACGTTGCATCTTTTGATATGTGAAGCGCTGCATCCTTGTGGGGTTTTTTTTTAGTATATTTATTGTTGCCTGCAATATTGCGGTCGCTGCTCGTGTATTATTTATTTATTTATTTTTGATAGACGCGTATTTTACCATAGCTCAGAATTGTTCAAATATTTTTTTTTTTTGTCGACCGGCTTATGTACGCGGAGTGGACCACATTCCATTTGTGTGCCGTCCACTCCGGGACTCTTGGAGTTAAAGTCGCCTGTGACAGCGAACGTTCCGGGGGGCCCCCTGTGCGCATTTTTATACTTGTGCAAGCAATCGAGCGGCAGAGACGAGATGGGATTTTTTGATATGGTGGCCGGTGGAGGGCGAGGGTCAGCCGCAGGTTAAGCATACTCTGCAGCGCCAGGAGATACTGTCAGCGTTTGTGATCCTATCTCATTGATGTCTACACCTGAATACCGATTAGACTCGTGTTCCATGGTTCCCCCCCCCCCTCCCCGGCAGAGGAATGAACATGCTGTACTGTATAATGAAATTGTTCATCTGGCTGAACGTGCGCATCTCCAAAATGAAACGGCCGGAATATTAAAAAAAAAAAAAAACAATAAAAAAAAAAAACATCTGCCGGTTTATTCCATGGATGGCGAGACGCCCTCGGTCAATTCATCGCCGGTTCGCCATTGCGGATATGTTAAACAGGTGGTAAGCGAGGTCCTGCCAATCAAAGGGAGAGCGCAGGCGGATGGCAATGGGGTCCGTCAATGGAATCTCAATTTCGGGGCCAGGAACGATGGGTTTATGGTGGCTTTACAGTTCTACGTTTGCATAATAAACTGAATATGTATCAGATGGTTTACTGATTAAGACAGAGACCAGTGGAAGCTCTGATCTGATTGGTGGTTCCGGGTCAATGCACTTTGCCTTATTAAAGAAGAACTCCACCAAGCAGTATTTGCACACAAATAATGAATGAAAAGAATATTTATTTATTACAGGTAATTATATGGTGTTTACAACTTACACTTTGGGGGGGGGGGGGGGATTTACTAAAACTGGAGCACTCAGAATCTGGAGCATGGGAGCCAATCCGCTTCTACCTTCAGCTTGTTCAATAAAACCTGGAAGATGATTGATTTCTATGTACAGCTGCACCAGATTCTGTGTGCTCCAGTTTTAGCAAATCCCCCTCCTCCCTTGTTTTACATACTATTCATTCTCATCAGTTCCTGCTCTCAAGGAGCTTACAATCTAAGGTCCCAATCACAAATATGAAGAGGATGTCCTACGCCGCACATCATGAACAGACCTGTATTGGTGGAGTGAATAGCAGCCTCAGCCTGGGCTCCAGCCAGACCCCTACGCGTTTCGCTCCTCCCCTCTGAGCTTAATAGGGATGCCCATCCCCATGATTAAGCTCCGAGGGGCGGAGGGAAACGCGTTAGTAGCGTGGCCTGGCTGGAGCCCAGGCTGAGGCTGCCATTCACTCCACCGATACAGGTCTGTTCATGATGTGCGGCGTAGGACATTCTCTTTGTTACAAAGAAGTTTGGGAAAGAAAAAAGTCTAAAGAGCAGTACAGTGGCTAAATGGTTAGCATTTCCGCCTGGCAGTACTCGGGTCATTGGTTCGAATCCCAGCCACGGCACCACCTGCCTGGAGTTTGCATGTTCTGCCTGTGTGGGTTTCCTCTGGGTACATCCGGTTTCCTCCCACACTCCAAAGACATGATGGTAGGTTAATTGGCTCCTGTCTAAATTGTCCCTAGTATGTGTATGTATGAATGTGAGTTAGGGACCTTAGATTGTATGCCCCTTGAGGGTTAGGGACCTTAGATTGTATGCCCCTTGAGGGTTAGGGACCTTAGATTGTATGCCCCTTGAGGGTTAGGGACTGATGTGAATGTACAATATATATGTAAAGTGCTGTGTAAATTGACGGCGCTATATAAGTACCTGAAATAAATAAATAAAGAGGAGCGTAAGGCCTCTGTCACACAGGCAGACCTGATCAGACCCTCCTCACTTCTGACATCATTGCTTACTACGTGTGAAATCTGTGAATGATCACAGAGATCACATGGTACAAGGCTATTCAAAACAGCCTTGTACCATGTGACAAGCTGTGAGCAATCACAGCTCACACAGTAGTTCTCAATGGCTCCAAGAATGCAGCCAGAGAGAAGGAGAAATGATTGCTTTTACAGCCTTTATGGGTGTAAAACTAATCAGTGTAAAAAAAAAAAAAAAATCTTCATCACCCCCACAAGTAGTACAGCGTCACTGCCACCAAAATAAAGTTTTATCTGTCTCCAAAAAATACAAAAAAATTCATATGGGTGCAGTGTTGCATGACCGCGCAATTGTCATTCAAAGTGTGACAGCGCTGAAAGCTGAAAATTGGCCTGGACAGGAAGGGGGGGGGAAGTGTCTGGACTGGAAGGGGGGGAAAGTGTCCGGACTGGAAGGGGGGGAAAGTGTCCGGACTGGAAGGGGGTGAAAGTGTCCGGACTGGAAGGGGGGGAAAGTGTCCGGACTGGAAGGGGGTGAAAGTGTCCGGACTGGAAGGGGGGGAAAGTGTCCGGACTGGAAGGGGGTGAAAGTGTCCGGACTGGAAGGGGGGGAAAGTGTCCGGACTGGAAGGGGGTGAAAGTGTCTGGACATGAAGTGGTTAAGTAGTTGGACTCCTGGCAGGGTCCACTTCGGCTGGAAGAGGGCCTTAAAAGATAGACCCACCCCAGGCCAGATTTTTTTTTCTGTTCCTGCTGCAGATTTTCACCCACCTCTCTGGTAAAACGTTGTCAGCAGGACAAGAAGTGACTGTACAATGGAGTCTTGCATGGCAGTACAAACCCAATAGGGGTTCTGATCCATCCACACTCTACCATCTCCCCAGTCATAACTCTCCCACTCATTTTGACTCTCCCACACCCTAGGGACCCCCCCGATGTTTTTCTCTTTACTCTTTCCTGCAATCTTCCACCCAGCCCATTGGTGTCATGGCAGCTTCCTCTGGTGCTGATGGGGCATTCCTCCATTTTACCCTGAATAACGCGGCCAGCTGAGGAGGAAGTTGGCGACAGAGCGGGGCACATAGAATTTGGCCTTTTTTTACAGGAGGGAAAAGAATTACAAAAAAGACCGGACCACGGGTTACAACAAAGAAACCCCACCTATCAGTCCCTCAATGGATTCTACGACTTTTATTTGAACTCATCGGGACCTAAGCTGGGCATTTTCTTGCCCTTCTACAGAGCTGCGGGCTCGCCAGATTTCTGGTTTGCTTTGTTTTGTGGTTTCCTCTCTTTTTGCGCTCGTCACTTAATTATTGTGATTTTCCAGAATTTTCATTACTATTATTCCCTGATTATAAGGCGCAGAGGCTGCATATTATTTGACTCTGCATCATTCTCACAGTTCAATGTACATACACAAACGATCGATATCCGGATACAAGGTGTGATGAAAGGGGAGAGCGCGGACCGCAGGAAGAGCGAGGTGGACGCAGAGCGAAGCGGGTGACAGGGAAACCTTTGATTGTCAGCTCTGACGTGTTTTTGCTAAAAATCTATTTTAATTATGTCTTGTGTGGTTATTCTGCAATGATTCCAGCGGCAGAAATAATTTCATGACAGGACAGAGGAATGTGATGAGGTTGGGTGCCGAGGACTCGGAGGGAGGATGAAGCGGTCCAGCCATCAGGTAGCCATTGCTCAGCCTTGGCGGACTCTACGCTGACAATGTGTGGATTGCTTGGTGTTGCTGGGCCACCATTGGTCAGGATCAGGGGCGGAATGACAACTCATGGGGCCCCCAGGCAATAGGGGATCATGGGGCCCCTCTGTCCTTGCCCAAACTCAAAAAAGCCTATGAAAAAGGTACCAGGGGCATCTCATGGGGCCCCCTACTGACCCCGGGCCCTTGGACAGTGCCCGCGTTTCCAAATGGTCAGTCCACCCTTGGTCCAGATAAGCAGACCTGACAGTTAAAGCCAAATTCAATTGTTTAGCTTCAACCATCAAAAGGAATTCCAAACAGTTCACCTTCTCTAGGCCTTGTTCTCACAGTACCCTGTGAACGGGATGTTCCCCATCTCCAGCCTCCAGGTGCTGCATGCAGGCAGCCCATTAAAGTCTATGAGGACACAGCGGCTGCACAGACACAGGGGCTCATCCTAAATGGACAGGCGTGAGGGTAAGTGGCTGATCACCCCCACCCGCTATCCTGTCCATGCAGCTGCTGCATCCTAATAGATTTCAATGGGCTGCCTGCATGCCAGAAAAATTTAGCCTGTTCACTGTATAAAGGCCTCAGCACCTGTGTGAACAAGGCCTTGAAAAGCAGTCACATCCTAGTTAGAAAAGTCTGTCCCCTGCCAGCATGCTGCAGAGAAAGGCCTTCGGTCTCTTTATGGAAGCTGTGGTCTCTCTGCAGAGGTCCAACACACCCACCACAGATTTCCAGTCAGCAGGGAGCATGGGCTTAGCCGATTGCAAGCTCTAGGTCTGACTCTGTGTCTGACTTCTGCCAAGAGACTTCTGTTTTCCAGTTCACCACCTCCCCCCCCCCTCCCCCAGGGTAAAGGGGATGTTAGCAAGCTGTCCTGGGTTACCATAGAATACAGTTGAACACTGGTCTCCAAACTGTGGCCCGGAGGCAAGATGTGGCCCTTTGCAGGCCTTTAACCAGCCCTTGGGCAGTAATCCTCCCACAGATGTGAGGCACTATATCTCCCACTGACACCAACAGTGAGGCATAATTCTTGCCACTGACACCAATGATGGGGCAATTTTCCTCCCATTGATACCAATGATGGGGCAATAGGGGATCATGGGGGCCCTGTGTTCTTGCCCAAACTCAAAAAAGTCTATGAAAAAGGTACATGGGGCATCTCATGGGGCCCCCTACTGACCCCGGGCCCTCGGGCAGTACCGGGTTTCCAAATGATCAGTCCGCCCCTGGTCCGGACTTGAAGTAGTTAAATATAGTCTTCAGATTTTTTTAAACACATAAAAAAGTCATTTTAACATATATTTGTGAATGCATTCCAAAAATGTAGATTTGTATTTTTAAAGACATACAGTATATTAGAAATGTATTTTTAAATATATTTTTTCATATATTTTGTAATAAAAACTCATTTCAACATGCAGTATATATATATATGTTTATTGAAACATATTTTGAAATATATTGAATACGGCCAAAATTGTAGCATTTCAAATATATTTTTCTTCCATATGGGTAAGGACTACATATCCCATGGTACCTTGCTATCTGCAAGCCGTGATTCCTGTACTGACTCCACCTCCTGAAACTCCCCCTCTCAGCACTTCTGTAGTTCAGAAGGCAGGCTCAGGGAAATGTGCGACACAGCGGTGCCTGCTGACAGGACATTGTGACTACATGTCACAGAATTCAGAGAAGTAAACATATGGGGGTCTTCACAAAGTACGTTTACACATGTCAAGATCCTTCAGATTAATGGAAATTGGCTAGAAATAACTGAAATACAAAGTGGAAATGAAGATATGATTTTTTTAAATTGTGACCATAAATAAACTTTAAAATGTGAGTTAAAACGTAAAAAGACGGAATGGGCCGTATAAGCTGCTGTCTTCGTGGATTTTTTTTTTACTGAGGTTCTCCTTTAAGATTGAAGCACTTCCTCACTATAAAGCGACTTTCACACATTTAGTCCGACTCTCACATCTCACCTCAACAGGCCGGACGAGTTCCGTCTCGTAGATATTTTTATTTCCCCTTTCTTGCCAGGTCCGACGCTCCTGTAGAAGATGCTCGGGAGGTGCCGGCATAAATATTACATTGTAATTATAGGCTCTCTAACTATACGTTATCTCGTCTCTGACTTCTACATTTCATACATAGATAATGAGCTTCTTCTTGGCGTCTTGTTACCGAGAATACAGATACAGGTCTATTGATCACAGTTCTGAGCCTTGACCTGCAATTCCAAGCCAATCACTTTCGGGCCAAAGAATTATATCATAAAATGGATGAAGGGCACTTTACAGAGTACGCAGAAAACCTACAAGATCTCTTTACGGGTAAAAGGAAACCGCTACTTAAAAACTAAAACTGATAAAACGTATATGATTCCTACACAGGACGGGACATTTCTAAACTTCTCATGGTATTAAAAAAAATGTAAATAAAATAAAATAGAAAATAATTTACAAAATATTTTTTAAAAAAATTAAATAATATATATACAGTTGTGCTCAAAAGTTTGCATCCCCTGGCAGAAATTGTGAAATTTTGGCATTGATATTGAAAATATGACGGATCATACCAAAAAATTTATTGAAGGATGATGATCATAAGAAGCCATTTATTATCACATAGTTGTTTGGTGATTCTTAATAGGTGATTGAACAGTACTGATTGGCATATTCAAGGCTTTGGACATCTTTTTATGTCCTTTTCCATCTTTATAAAGTTCCATTACCTTGTTACGCAGGACTTTTGACAGTTCTTTTCTGATCCCCATGGCTCAGTATCTAGCCTGGTCAGTGCTTCCACGTAAGAGCTAACGACCTCATTGACTATTTATACACTGACACTAATTGCAATTTAAAACAGATATGGGACATTAACTTCTAATTGGCATTTTAACCCGTGTGTGTCACCTTGTGTGTCTGTACCAAGGCCAAACATTCCAGAGGGTGGAGACTTCTGATCCGGGGGGGGCGGAGACTTCTGATCAAGGGGGCAGAGAATTCTCATCCATGAGGCAGAGACTTCTGATCCGGGCCACTTGAGGTGATTTCTGTTATCATTAGGATTTAAAAAGGAGCCAAACAACTATGGGATAATAAATGGCTTCATATGATCGTCATCCTTCAATAAAAGAACATTTTTTGGCAGATCCGTCATATTTTCAATATCAATGCCAAACTTTCACAATTTCTGCCGGGGAGTGCAAACTTTTGAGAACAACTGTATATATATTATTTTTACTTTTTTTTAATTATTTATTATTTTATTTGTATTTTTTTTAATACCATGAGATTACACAAATGTCCTGTCCTGTGCAGGAACTGTGCACAACTGTATATATATATAAGGACAGGGCCTCCGTCTGACGTTATCGTGCTGTTGGCCATTTTGGATACGGTTCATGTAAATGCTTTTAATCGTTCTACAGCTTGTAAGTAGGATCCTATTTGCGTAAATAAAGAGATTTTTGATACGTATTGCACTATGAGAGTTTTTCTTTTCCTGACCTATCTGGCACTACACTACAGGAAAAGGCCATTCAAAAGTGTTGGGGACTTTCACAAGGACTGGACTGAGGCTGGAGTCTGAACAACAAACAACATCAGAAGCGTCTTACCTGGGCTAAAGAAAAACAGGCCTGGTCTGTTACTCAGTGGTCCAAAGTCCTCTTTTCTGATGAGAGCAACTTTTGCATCTCATTTGGAAACCAAGGACCCCGAGTATGGAGGAAGAATGGAGAGGCCCAAGGACCCTGAGTATGGAGGAAGAATGGAGAGGAACAAGGACCCCGAGTATGGAGGAAGAATGGAGAGGCCCAAGGACCCCGAGTATGGAGGAAGAATGGAGAGGCCCACGGACCCCGAGTATGGAGGAAGAATGGAGAGGCCCAAGGACCCTGAGTATGGAGGAAGAATGGAGAGGAACAAGGACCCCGAGTATGGAGGAAGAATGGAGAGGCCCAAGGACCCCGAGTATGGAGGAAGAATGGAGAGGCCCAAGGACCCCAAGTATGGAGGGAGAATGGAGAGGCCCAAGGACCCCGAGTATGGAAGAAGAATGGAGAGGCCCAAGGACCCCGAGTATGGAGGAAGAATGGAGAAGCACAAGGACCCTGAGTATGGAGGAAGAATAGAGAGGAACAAGGACCCCGAGTATGGAGGAAGAATGGAGAGGCCCAAGGACCCCGAGTATGGAGGAAGAATGGAGAGGCCCACGGACCCCGAGTATGGAGGAAGAATGGAGAGGCCCAAGGACCCTGAGTATGGAGGAAGAATGGAGAGGAACAAGGACCCCGAGTATGGAGGAAGAATGGAGAGGCCCAAGGACCCCGAGTATGGAGGAAGAATGGAGAGGCCCAAGGACCCCAAGTATGGAGGGAGAATGGAGAGGCCCAAGGACCCCGAGTATGGAAGAAGAATGGAGAGGCCCAAGGACCCCGAGTATGGAGGAAGAATGGAGAGGCACAAGGACCCGAGTATGGAGGAAGAATGGAGAGTCCCAAGGACCCCGAGTATGGAGGAAGAATGGAGAGGCACACACTGCAAGATGCTTGAAGTCCAGTGTGAAGTTTCCACAGTCTGTGTTGATTTGGGGAGCCATGTCATCTGCTGGTGTTGGTCCACTGTGCTTCATTAATTCCAGGGTCAACGCAGCCGTCTACCAGGAGATTTTAGAGCACTTCATGCTTCCTTCCGCAGACGAGCTTTATGGGGATGCTGACTTCATTTTCCAGCAGGACTTGGCACCTCCCACACTGCCAAAACCACCAAAACCTGGTTCAATGACCGTGGGATTACTGTGCTTGATTGGCCAGCAAACTCGCCTGACCTGAACCCCATAGAGAATCTATGGGGCATTGCCAAAAGAAAGATGAGAGACATGAGACCGAACAATGCAGAAGAGCTGAAGGCCACTATTGCAGCATCCTGGTCTTCCATAACACCTCAGCAGTGCCACAGGCTGATAGCTTCCATGCCACGCCGCATTGAGGCAGTAATTGCTGCAAAAGGGGCCCAAACCAAGTACTGAGTACATATGCAGCTTCTACTTTTCAGAGGTCCGATATTGTTCTATGTACAATCCGTGTTTTATTGATTGCATGGAATATTCGCATTTTCTGAGATTGTGGATTTGGGGTTTTCATGAGCTGTAAGCCATAATCATCACAATGATGACAAATCACGGCTGGAACTATCTTGCTTTGCATGGAATGAGTCTCATATATTAATTTCACCTTTTAAGTTGCTGCACTGAAATAAATGAATGAATGAATGCACCAGATTCTCATTTTTCGAGTTTCACCTGTATATATATATATACATATACAAGCTCCCAGGATCAGGGCCCTCGAATCCATCTTGTATTGAACTGTATTGTTGCTGTATTGTCCCCCATTGTAATGTAAAGCGCTGAGCAAACTGTTGCGGCTATATAAATCCTGTATAATAATAATTATATATATATACACATTTCAAACTGCAGCTAAATATTACTCCTAAACCCATTACAAAAGTCAATCCTCAGAGCCTCTGCGACATACTTTGTGTATAAGACTTACCAGAATTCTCATACCCCAATTGGCTCACTTCATTTCACAGACCTTGGCGGAGAGCCTAAAGTTAAATTACAAGCATCCCCCGCAATAGAAAATGTTGGTAAAGTGCTATCAAAGATTCTTGTACATGTAAATGGAGAATAATTTAGTGATTAAGTAATGGAAGCAGACCCTTCCGCTCAGCAATCAGCGTTAACCCTTTCGCTGCCGGCGATGTATGGCGTATGTTGGCAGCAGGTGGGGTTTTATGCACACACTCCTGTACAGACATCCGATCGTTTCCACACTCCCCCAGGTCGTTCACCACCCACCCTTCTCCTGGGACCCCCGGCCATGTATCCCAAGCTCAGCTGTAGAGATGCGCGCAACATTTTTGTTTTTTTTTAATCGTGTAGGATCCATTCGTTGAGTAAACCATTTTGTTTTGTATATTCATTGTTCTGAATCGATTCATAGTTTCAAAAGATTTCGATTAATTTGTTATGTCCTTATTGCAACTTGCTTGCGACTACAATGCGACTTGCTTGCGGCGTCAATGCAACTTGCTTTTTTGGCCCTGAGGAAGTCACGTGACCAGTGACGCAACGCATAGGACAGTGCCGTGGTGGCGTCATTTCCGGCATGGACAGCAGCCGCCATCTTGCTGTAGCCATGCAAGTACACCTTGGGTGTTCCTTGCTCATTTGATGCTTGAGGGACTGCAGACCCTGTTTTTTTGTTGTAAGTAGGTATGTGGTTTGTGTTTCCCTAATAAATGGTATAGTTTACTACACGATGGGAGTCCTTATTTTCTACTTCTTTATGGGGGTCGCTTGAGAAGCTGTCTGGTTTACCATTGCTAGGAGGGGCATACCACCACCATTGGTACGGTTCCTGGATTACTGCCAAGGGTACAGATGCGATTTAGACCACTCTGCTGACCTCTGCTCGGAAGTGTGTTGGCCCTTAGGGGTCGCAGCATGGAGGTGAGAGGGCATGCTAGCCGGCGGGGGATTCATGTGTTAGGGTGATCACTGTATGCTGTCATTGATCAAGTTTACACAGAGTTATATTTTGGATTTGGATTTTGGACTTTCCACCATTGTTTTAGTTCACTTTTTTGGCACATCTGTCATTTTGTTTTATATATTTAACCTCCCTGGCGGTCTGATTATTTCAGATTTTTGGTGCTGAAAGCGGTACCATTATTTTGCATGGAAATATGTTGTTTTTTTATTGTCGGCCTGTAATTCTTAGGAATAACTCACTGAAATCTGTCCGAACAAGAGTCTAGTAAACATCCCGGGGATGATAAAATTTGAAACACGAAATCATAAATTATAATATAATAAATAATCATAACAAATAATAATATAATAATAATAAATGTAATTCAATAATATAATCAAACCAAAAACACTGAAATTTGAAATAGCGCCAAATTCGCACATCGCTGAGGTCAGTCGCAGAATCGTTTTCAGTGTCTGATGAGGAATTTCCCCCACCAATCATTATCACTCAATTCTGCAAGTGGTTCTGATTTACTATCGCTGTTCTCTAGCCGGTCTAAAACCGCGTCTGACCTAAAGGGACGCTTTTTGGACGCCATGGACGTTTCTCAGTTTCCAGGCAGAAAGAACAGTAATAATGCAGGCAGGGCGCCGGACAAAGCACTCGGGACAAAATGTATGTGAAATGGGTTGAAACAGCAATGTTTTACTATGAAAAATGTGTTTTGAAAAAAATGACTTTTTTTAAATTTTCAAATTTCCCGCCGGCGGCGGCGCCCGTACGTCCCGACGTCACAGGGACCGGAACACAGAAGCCGGATGCCGGCATCGGCCGGAGGAGATGGCCGGGGACGCTGCAGGGGACACATCGCGGGAGCGCAGGACAAGGTAAGCTCTGCAGGGACTCCCTATGCAGCGCCGCATGGTAAGCCCGAGTGTAGCTCGGGAGGGGGGGGGGGGGGGGGGTGTTACAGCTTTTGGTACTGAAATTTTTCCCCGAGCTACACTCGGGAATACCGCCAGGGGGGTTAATATTGTGCCATTTGTATATTCACTCACTATTTTGTTACATTCACTTTATCATTTATCACATTGTGGATTATGTCTTTGCATATTTGTTTTTTGATGATTGTATTGTATTTAAGATCACATGTATGCTGATACATTCTCATTTCCATTTATTTGTATTTACTATTTATTTTTTGGTCGTTCATAAATGAAGTGTAGTTTTTATACACCTCTTTGATTGTCTTTTGTGGTTTTGCTTTTTTGTTTTTTTTCATCTGGTGTTACATTGGCAGCGCAGGAGGTTCTGTGTTTAATGCAACTTGCTTGCGACTTGCAACTTCAATAAGACTTGCTTGTCACCACAACGAGGCTTGCTTGCGACTTTCGTGTTTTGCAACTTTGACATAACAACACAGCGCGTGGCACATACTACTGAACTTACAAAACACTCTGAAGTCGCAAACAAATGAATACAAATTCATTTGTTGTTTTCTTTCTAATTTATGTTGAACTCATTAAAATTTGCTTCTATTGTGATTAACGAAAATTGTATCCGCATTTCGTTTCGTAACAAAACAAATTGCACGTCTACTCAGCTGCCCCACTTGTAGACACGGGACCGCCACAAGGAGAGCTGCTGGGTAGACGGGAGGGAGACCAGTGAACATCTGTTTACTAATCTCTCCTAAGCAAGGTGTATTACATCACTTCTGGGTTCAGCTATCATTTTCCCAGCCGCTGTGGGAAAGAAGCTAATGGAGTGCATACTGCTCTCTATCAGACTCCATGCACACTAGCGTTTTTTGGCGCTCAAAAAATGCTGGGAAAAAACGGTGGATAAAAAATGCTGGTAATAGTATCACCCAAACCCAACTATCCGCTCCTCGCACAACCTCCTGCTCTCTAGCTCCCTCGTCTCCTCCTCCCATGCTCATCTCCAGGACTTCTCCAGACCTTCCCCCATCCTCTGGAACTCTCTACCCCAATTTATCAGACTATCGCCTACTCTGCTCACTTTTAGGTGATCTCTGAAAACCTCTTCAGGGAAGCCTATCCTGCCCTCAGCTAATAATGGAATCTTCTATTCCTCCTACCAGTCCATCCCCCACAGTTATTACCTTTTGTACCACCAGCCCCTCCCTCTTAGAGTGTAAGCTTCAAGGATCAGGCCCTCCTAACCCTCTTGTATTGAACTGTATTGTTGCTGTATTGTCTCTCGTTATATTGTAAAGCGCTGAGCAAACTGTTGGCGCCATAAATCCTGTATAATAATAATATAAATCCTGTATAATAATAATAGTAGTGTTTTAGTAGTATTTAGCATTTTTTTCTGCTGGAAAAAAAGCTCCAAAAACTCTACAAAAACAAATTATTTTCTGCTCCTAGATGCTGAAGCTCAAAAAATGCTAATAGCCTAAAGTAGTGTGCATGGACACATAGGAGAAAACTATTTATCTGCTAAGTACAGAACACAAAATGCTGTAAACAGCTTCTAGGAGCTTAAAAAAACACTAGTCTGGCTGAAAAAAAGATAAAAGTCCATCCAGTTCAACCATAAAAAAAAAAAAAAAAAAAATTATAATCCTACACCCACAGATGATCCAGAGGAAGGCAAAAAACCCAGCAAAGCACGATCCAATTTGCTCCTGCAGGGGGAAAAATTCCTTCCGGATCCCCCGAGAGGCAATCGGATATTCCCTGGATCAACTTTCCCTATAAATATTATATCCAGTTATATTCTGTGTATCCAAGAAAGAATCCAGGACTTTCCTACAGCAATCCACTGAGCTGGCCACAACCAACTCTGGAGGGAGTCTATTCCACATTCTCACAGCTCTTACTGTGAAGAAACCTTTCCGGGTTTCGTGATTAGATTTTTTTTCCTCCAGATGTAGAGAGCGCCCCCTTGTCCTCTGTGATGACCTCAGGGGGAATAACTACACCAAGTTCATTATATAGATCACTGATGTATTTATACATGGAGATCATATCCCCCCCTTATGTATTATACATGGAGATCATATCCCCCCTTATGTATTATACATGGAGATCATATCCCCCTTATGTATTATACATGGAGATCATATCCCCCCCCCCCTTATGTATTACACATGGAGATCATATCCCCCCTTATGTATTATACATGGAGATCATATCCCCCTTATGTATTATACATGGAGATCATATCCCCCCTTATGTATTATACATGGAGATCATATCCCCCCTTATGTATTATACATGGAGATCATATCCCCCCTTATGTATTATACATGGAGATCATATCCCCCTTATGTATTATACATGGAGATCATATCCCCCCCCCCCTTATGTATTATACATGGAGATCATATCCCCCCCCCTTATGTATTATACATGGTGATCATATCCCCCCTTATGTATTATACATGGAGATCATATCCCCCTTATGTATTATACATGGAGATCATATCCCCCCTTATGTATTATACATGGAGATCATATCCCCCCTTATGTATTATATATGGAGATCGTATATCCCCCCTTATGTATTATACATGGAGATCATATCCCCCTTATGTATTATACATGGAGATCATATCCCCCTTATGTATTATACATGGAGATCGTATATCCCCCCTTATGTATTATACATGGAGATCATATCCCCCCCTTATGTATTATACATGGAGATCATATCCCCCTTATGTATTATACATGGAGATCATATCCCCCCTTATGTATTATACATGGAGATCATATCCCCCCTTATGTATTATACATGGAGATCATATCCCCCCCTTATGTATTATACATGGAGATCGTATCCCCCCTTATGTATTATACATGGAGATCATATCCCCCTTATGTATTATACATGGAGATCATATCCCCCTTATGTATTACACATGGAGATCATATCCCCCTTATGTATTACACATGGAGATCATATCCCCCCTTATGTATTACACATGGAGATCATATCCCCCTTATGTATTACACATGGAGATCATATCCCCCCTTATGTATTACACATGGAGATCATATCCCCCTTATGTATTATACATGGAGATTGTATCCCCCCTTATGTATTATACATGGAGATCGTATCCCCCCTTATGTATCATACATGGAGATCATATCCCCCCTTATGTATTATACATGGAGATCATATCCCCCTTATGTATTATACATGGAGATTGTATCCCCCCTTATGTATTATACATGGAGATCGTATCCCCCCTTATGTATTATACATGGAGATCATATCCCCCTTATGTATTATACATGGTGATCATATCCCCCCCTTATGTATTATACATGGAGATCGTATCCCTCCTTATGTATTATACATGGTGATCATATCCCCCCTTATGTATTATACATGGAGATCATATCCCCCCTTATGTATTATACATGGAGATCATATCCCCCCCTTATGTATTATACATGGAGATTATATCCCCCCTTATGTATTATACATGGAGATCATATCCCCCTTATGTATTATACATGGAGATCGTATCCCCCCTTATGTATTATACATGGAGATCATATCCCCCCCCTTATGTATTATACATGGAGATCATATCCCCCCCTTATGTATTATACATGGAGATCGTATCCCCCCCTTATGTATTATACATGGAGATCATATCCCCCCCTTATGTATTATACATGGAGATCGTATCCCCCCTTATGTATTATACATGGAGATCGTATCCCCCCCTTATGTATTATACATGGAGATCGTATCCCCCCCTTATGTATTATACATGGAGATCGTATCCCCCCCTTACGTATTATACATGGAGATCATATCCCCCCCTTACGTATTATACATGGAGATCATATCCCCCCCTTATGTATTATACATGGTGATCATATCCCCCCCTTATGTATTATACATGGAGATCATATCCCCCCCCCTTATGTATTATACATGGAGATCATATCCCCCCTTATGTATTATACATGGAGATCATATCCCCCCTTATGTATTATACATGGAGATCATATCCCCCCCCTTATGTATTATACATGGAGATCATATCCCCCCTTATGTATTATACATGGAGATCATATCCCCCCTTATGTATTATACATGGAGATCGTATCCCCCTTATGTATTATACATGGTGATCATATCCCCCCCTTATGTATTATACATGGAGATCATATCCCCCCCCCTTATGTATTATACATGGAGATCATATCCCCCCTTATGTATTATACATGGAGATCATATCCCCCCTTATGTATTATACATGGAGATCATATCCCCCCCCCTTATGTATTATACTGTACATGGAGATCATATCCCCCCTTATGTATTATACATGGAGATCGTATCCCCCTTATGTATTATACATGGAGATCGTATCCCCCTTATGTATTATACATGGAAATCATATCCCCCCTTATGTATTATACATGGAGATCATATCCCCCCCTTATGTATTATACATGGAGATCATATCCCCCCTTATGTATTATACATGGAGATCGTATCCCCCTTATGTATTATAAATGGAGATCGTATCCCCCCTTATGTATTATACATGGAGATCATATCCCCCCTTATGTATTATACATGGAGATCATATCCCCCCTTATGTATTATACATGGAGATCATATCCCCCCTTAATCTCCTATAAATAGCACAGAAAAATTGTCGCTGCCATTCTCCTTGAATTAAAGTGACAAAACGTGTTGGGCAGCATATGACGTCATCACGCCGGGGTCGTTACTGGAAGTGTTTTTTTTTTTTTGTACACATGTATTGATGTCTGTTCCTTAAGGTGGCAATACAGCTATTAAAAAGGGAATATATCCGAGCGCATTGGGATACAGTGCACAATGTGAGTGCTTTTATGTGATTTTCAAATACTTTTTTAAATTTTAATTTGGGCATTTTAATTAATACATTGTGCAATGGGAGCAATATTTTGGTTCTTGAGCCAACTTTGCTGCTGTAGAGAGGAGCTGGTGTGTGGTGCAGTAGAAGTAGGGATTATAGTGGCCCAGTTTAAAGGACTAGGCACATATTGACGGCACTGTGCAGGAGGTCATACCCGTAGGTAAGCAGGAGGTGTAGAAGTTGGAGGATCACGGAACGGTGGTGTTTTTTCACGTTTAGATACATTATCGCAGCATAAAGCTAGTTTGTTCAAATACGCACGGACAATTACTGCAAGAGATTTATTATAATTTAATTATGGAGTCATTGATCTGATCAACCACTGATGCATGTATTTATATGATCCCACTTGGTACACGTGGATAACTTAGCAATTGTGAGTGTAATTATATGAAATTGTTTTTTGTTTCACTTTTTTATGTTGGTAGACTGTTAATTTATTCATTTTCTCAGCCGTTGATGCGTAGATTCATATGATCCCACTTGGTACACACGGGCGATTTAGCAATTGTTATGTAATTTTAATAAATTGTTTTTCATTTCACTTTATTTATTTTAGTAGACTGTTAATATATATCGGCGTCAAGAGACGATATAGTGAACACAAGATACAGTATATATACACGGACATGTGGATACATTTATTGTATTCATTTTTTTATATTATTATTATTTTCGGAGGAAAGGGTCACACATTGTTTGAGGTAGCACATGCATAGTGATCATATAGGGCAGGGGTGTCAAACTGGCGGCCCTCCAGCTGTTCCAAAACTACAAGTCCCATCATGCCTCTGCCTTTGGGAGTCATGCTTGTAACTTTATTATTATACAGGATTTATATGGCGCCAACAGTTTGCTCTGCGCTTTACAACATACTGTCAATCTTGCAATGTCTCATAGGACTGGAGGGCCGCCAGTTTCACATCTCTGATATAGGGGGTTGCGCTGCACTTTATTTCTGGATTGGATAAGTACAGTGGGGATCGAAAGTTTGGGCACCCCAGCTAAAAATTTGTATTAATGTGCATAAAGAAGCCAAGGAAAGATGGAAAAATCTCCAAAAGGCATCAAATTACAGATTAGACATTCTTATAATATGTCAACAAAAGTTAGATTTTATTTCCATCATTTACACTTTCAAAATAACCGAAAACAAAAAAATGGCGTCTGCAAAAGTTTGGGCCCCCTGCAGAGTTAATATCTTGTACTGCCCCCTTTGGCAAGTATCACAGCTTGTAAACGCTTTTTGTAGCCAGCTAAGAGTCTTTCAATTCTTGTTTGAGGTATCTTTGCCCATTCTTCCTTACAAAAGTCTTCCAGTTCTTTGAGATTTCTGGGCTGTCTGTCAGCACTGCTCTTTTAAGGTCTATCCATAGATTTTCAATTATGTTGAGGTCAGGAGATTGTGAAGGCCATGGCAAAACCTTCAGTTTACGCCTCTTGATGTAATCCCCCGTGGATTTCGAGGTGTGTTTAGGATCATTATCCATTTGTAGAAGCCATCCTCTCTTTAACTTCAGCTTTTTCACAGATGGCATCAAGTTACCATCCAAAATTTGCTGAAATTTTATTGAATCCATTTTTCCTTCTACTCGTGAGATGTTCCCTGTGCCACTGGCTGCAACACAACCACAAAGCATGATTGATCCAACCCCATGCTTCACAGTTGGACAGAGGTTCTTTTCATTCAATTCTGTGCCCCTTCTTCTCCAAACGTACCTTTGCTCATTCCGGCCAAAAAGTTCAATTTTAACCTCATCGGTCCACAGAACTTGTTTCCAAAATGCATCAGGCTTGTCTATATGTTCATTTGCAAAGTTCAAACGATGATTTTTGTGGTGAGGACGTAGAAGAGGTTTTCTTCTGATGACTCTTCCATGAAGACCATATTTGTACAAGTATCTCTTTATAGTGGAATAGTGTACCACAACTCCAGTGTCTGCCAGATCTTTCTGGAGGGATCGTGCAGTCAAATGTGGGTTTTGAATTGTTTTTCTCACAATCCTGCGAGCTGTTCTGTCTGATATTTTTCTTGGTCTTCCAGATCTTGCTTTAACTTCCACTGTTCCTGATGACTGCCATTTCTTAATTACATTCCGAACAGAGGATATTGACATCTGAAAACGCTTTGCTATCTTCTTATAGCCTTCTCTAGCTTTGTGAGCGTCAACTATTTTCAGTTTCAGTTTTCTAGACAACTGCTTAGAAGAACCCATGGTGCTGATTGTTGGGGCAAGGTCAGATGAGTCTGGGCATTTATAACCTTTGAGATTGACATCACCTGGTCTTCCCAGACGATGATTGAGAACAATCCATGACACTGGCAGGTCTCAGCTTTGCAAAGGGGGCAATGCATGCTATAAATTCTGCAGGGGGCCCAAACTTTTGCAGACTCCATTTTTTTGTTTTCTGTTATTTTGAAAGTGTAAATGATGGAAATAAAATCTAACTTTTGTTGACATATTATAAGAATGTCTTATCTGTAATTTGATGCCTTTTGGAGATTTTTCCATCTTTCCTTGGCTTCTTTATGCACATTAATACAAATTTTTAGCTGGGGTGCCCAAACTTTCGATCCCCACTGTATATATAATATACCTTCCTATCTATTTACTATTTCTAGCAGAAGAAGGATTAAAAAGAATTAATGTTGTTTGAGAGAATTTAGTTCGGCTTTAACTCCTCAAATGAATAAACCAGTCGATTATCAGCTTTCCTTTTTACCACTCAGCCTTGTATCTATAATATAATCATGTTTTCTTTTTTTCGCAAAGTGATGTTTCTAAATTATAAATGGAACTGTCCATAGAACTCTACAGGAATGCTGATTATAATAATTACCCTTACATTTAATAATTTAAAGGCCAAAACGATAAAACACATGAACTGTAAAATCTGTACAGGACTCCTATTCAGCCAGTTGCCATCACAATAAAAACCGTATTCTAATCACTGAAAAAAATGATTCTAAAATGATATTAGTAATAATAAAAATTCTTGCTCAGTTGTGAAGCATGTGCAGAATCCATACAGGCTGCTAAGATTATAATAATAATTATATTGTAATGATAGTGTAACAATAACAATGAGACATATCATCCGTGAACTCTGTGCAGGAAGCACACATGCGCTGTTGACGCTACACTGATAATTATACTTTAATATTTCCTAATAATCATGAATGACATTGAGATGCTGAGATTATAATAATTATATTCTAATACATTTCTGATAATATTAATGAAATACATAGGATGTGGAGCCTGCGCAGGAATTCTAAAAGGTTTGCTTAAGCTTCATGTATGATTCCATCTTTAAAGGAAAGAAAAAAGAAATCCGACCCTTTTCTTGCTGTGTTCCTTCTGTTTGTGGCTGCCTTCTCTGGAAATACTGAACCCCAACCCTGCCCTTTGTGTTTCTGGCTTCCTTCTATAGGAACATCAAACCCCAACCCAGCTCATTGTTTTCCTGGCTCAAGGAACACAAAACCCTAACCACTCTCCGTGTGTTCCTGGCTGCCGTCTATGGGAACACCAAACACTATCCCTGGTCTTTGTGTTCCTGGCTGCCATCTATGGGAACACCAAACACTATCCCTGGTCTTTGTGTTCCTGGCTGCCATCTATAGGTACACCAAACCCCATCCCTGGTCTCTGTGTTCCTGGCTGCCATCTGTAGGTATACCAAACCCTATCCCTGGTCTCTGTGTTCCTGGCTGCCATCTGTAGGTATACCAAACCCCATCCCTGGTCTCTGTGTTCCTGGCTGCCATCTGTAGGTATACCAAACCCTATCCCTGGTCTTTGTGTTCCTGGCTGCCATCTGTAGGTACACCAAACCCCATCCCTAGTCTTTGTGTTCCTGGCTGCCATCTGTAGGTACACCAAACCCCATCCCTAGTCTTTGTGTTCCTGGCTGCCATCTATAGGTACACCAAACCCCATCCCTAGTGTTTGTGTTCCTGGCTGCCATCTATAGGTACACCAAACCCTATCCCTGGTCTTTGTGTTCCTGACTGCCATCTGTAGGTACACCAAACCCTATACCTTCTCTTTGTGTTCCTGGCTGCCATCTGTAGGTACACCAAACCCTGTCCCTGGTCTTTGTGTTCAAGGCTGCCATCTGTAGGTACACCAAACCCCATCCCTAGTCTTTGTGTTCCTGACTGCCATCTGTAGGTACACCAAACCCTATCCCTGGTCTTGGTGTTCCTGACTGCCATCTGTAGGTACACCAAACCCTATACCTTCTCTTTGTGTTCCTGGCTGCCATCTGTAGGTACACCAAACCCTGTCCCTGGTCTTTGTGTTCCTGACTGCCATCTATAGGTACACCAAACCCTATCCCTGGTCTTTGTGTTCCTGACTGCCATCTATAGGTACACCAAAATCTATTCCTGCTCTTTGTCTTGCTGGCTGCCATCTATAGGTACACCAAACCCTATCCCTGGTCTTTGTGTTCCTGACTGCCATCTGTAGGTACACCAAACCCTATACCTTCTCTTTGTGTTCCTGGCTGCCATCTGTAGGTACACCAAACCCTATCCCTGGTCTTTGTGTTCCTGACTGCCATCTATAAGTACACTAAAATCTATTCCTGCTCTTTGTGTTGCTGGCTGCCATATATAAGTACACCAAACTCCCTTCTTAGTCTGTGTGTTCATGGCTGCCATTTATAGGTACCTCAAACCCTATCCTTGGTCTTTGTGTTCCTGCCTGCCATCTATAAGTACACCTAAACCTATCCCTGCTCTTTATGTTCCTGGCTGCCATCTTCAGGAACACCAAACCTCATCCACTTTTCTTGTGTTCCTGCTTGCCTTCTACAGAACACTGAACCCAATTTCTTCTCTTTGTGTTCCTGGATGCCACATACGGGAGCATCAAATCCCACTTTGTCTACTTATATTCCTGGCTGCCTTCTACACCAGTGTTTCCCAACCTCATTCCTCCAGTACTCCCGAACAGGCAAAGATTTAGGAATTTCCCTTAGCTGCCACAAATGGTAAGCCATGGATATGAAATTAAAGCACCCCATGCAAGGTAAAGAAAATCCTGAAAACATTAGCAGTTGAGGGTACTTTAGAAATGATGTTGGGAAGAACTGATTTACAGGAGCTCCAAAGCCCAACCTTGTGTTATCAGCTGTCTTCTATGGAAACACCAACCCTCTCCTTCATTTCTTGTGTTTCTAGCTGGTTTTTACAGGAGCAGCAAACCTCATCCTCACTTCTTGTGTCACTGACTGGAGTCTACAGGAGCACCAATCCTCATCCTCACTCCTTGTGTTCCTGGCTGCCTTTTAAAGTAATTGGGTTCTCAGAGACAGACCTGTCTAGCACAGACGAGATACTGGCTCACATAATGCCAGATGAGATTATTTTTTGAAACAGAATGTTTAAAATAAACTGTTGTCTAGATAACTCTGGCCTTTTCTTCAGATACCATCTGCTTCGTGCAACCTGTTGTGGTATCTGCTCATTGGCTGGTTCCACAATACTGATTAAATATCATCTAAGGATGGGAAATGTGTACATGAGATAATTCATTGCTATTGTACAATGAGCCAAAAAACGGGTGCAGCTCACTACATTGTGAGTTTGACCCATGACTAAAACTGGCCAATCAAATTTCTAGAACCATTAGCATCATCGTAAATGTCAAAGGTCCCAGCCTTGTAGAGCTTGTTGCTGTCTGCATACCTAAACAGTCTACACACTGTGAACATGTAAAAAAGCATAAAGACGTGTGTCTGTGCGTGTGTGTGGGGGGGGGGGGGGAAGAGTGTCAGAGAGGAGAGGAGAAAGAAAGGAGAGGAGAGGAACGAGAGGAGTGGAACGAAGAGGATAATGAAAGTCATAGATGATGCAGTTTTCTTTCTTGCAATTCCCCCATCAACATATTCAGTGCAGATGGGGGAATCCCTCCTTCAGCACTACTGTGTTCTTCTGGCCGGGAGCTTTCCCTGCCAGCAGAACACAGTGATCATTGCTGGCTGCTATAGCCACCAGCAGTGATAGCATGCTAAAAATCCGACAGGCTGGTTGTACTGAAGTCGATTGCTGGATTAACTTCAGTAAAACCAGCCTACCCATAGATAGATCGAATGTCGGTTGGTCTCTGTTGAACCGGCTGAGGTTTGACCCATTTATGGTCAGCTTAAGAGAGAATGGAGGATAAGAGAAAGAAATGAGAGGAGATAGGAGAACAGAGGAAAGGAGAGGACATGAATTGGAGAGAAGAGGAAAGGAGAAGAGAGGAGTGAGACAGCAGTGGAGAGAAGAAAGAGAAAGGAAAGATAAAAAAAGAGAAAGAGAAAAAAGTAAAGGAAAGCAAGATTAAAAGAGTGAGAGTAGGTTAGGAGAGGGAATGGAGAGGAGAGAAGAAAAGAGAGCAGAGGAGAAAGAAGAGTAGCGCACAAGAAGGCAGAGTAGGAAGAGACAGGAGAAAAGAGAGAAGAAGAGGTGAGGAAGAGAGGGAAGGGAGAACTGGGCAGAAAGGAGAAGAAAGAGAGGGGAGAGAAAAAAGAGAAAAGGTGATAGAAGAGAGGTGACGGGGAATAAATATCAGGGGTGAGGGAAGAGAGAGGGAGAGTAAGAGCAGAGGAGAAGAGAGGAAAAAAAGAGGGAAGGGAGAGGAGAAAAGTGAGTTAGGAGAGAGGGAAGGGAAAGGAAAGAAATGAAAAGAAAGGAATAGGAAAAGGAAAAGAAAGGAATAGGAAAAGAAAAATAAAGGAATAAAAAAAAGGAAAAGCAAAAGAAAGGAATAGGAAAAGGAAAATAAAGGAATAAAAATAGGAAAAGCAAAAGAAAGGAATAGGAAAAGGAAAATAAAGGAATAGGAAATTAAAGAAATAGGAAAAAAGAAAATGAAAAGAAAGGAAAAGGAAAAAGGAGAGGAATAGAAATAAGGGGATGAGAAAAGAGAGCGGGGATAGGAGAGAGAAGGAAAGATGTGATAGAAGGTAAGACAAATAAATGAGGAAAGTTGAAATAGTAGATTAGAAAGTACTATGCTTACTATGGGGGATGAATTACTATATGGGGGATGAATTACTATGGGGGATGAATTACTATATGGGGGATGAATTACTATATGGGGGATGAATTACTATGGGGGATGAATTACTATATGGGGGATGAATTACTATATGGGGGATGAATTACTATATGGGGGATGAATTACTATGGGGGATGAATTACTATATGGGGGATGTATTTTCAGTTTCAAAAATGTGGCTCTCAAAATAAATTTCAATCGTGGTTTTGGCGAGATTTGGCTCAGTTGAAAAAAAAGGTTGCCCACCACTGGAATAGACGGTAAGACAAATTAATGAGGAAAGTTGAAATAGTAGATAAGAAAGTAAGGGGAGAAAAGGCAGAAGTGAGGAAAGAGAAGACAATAGAGAAAATAGCAAGGACACCAGACCGGGCTGGTGAAATGATACAGAAACACTTTCACATTGAAAGTAGTACAAAAGCAAAATACCAAAATAGGGAGAATCCTTTACAATGCAGGATGAATGGCCATTGACAGCCCCCCTGAATAAGTGGAGGCTCTCACTCCATTGTGGATGACATGCAGGGAGAGAATGCGCTGCGACTCCACACTGCTCCCATAACAGCCAGACAAATGACCCCAGCCATCGAGAGATCTCAGAAAAAGTTATAAAAGAGATGCCCTCCTCCCCCTACGAGGTCCGCATTATGAAGCCAAGAAAAGGAAAATGGCCGACTAGCATCAAAGCTGAACCGACAGCATCCTGAGCTCTCCCACTGCTACAGGTTACTTGTTATCTAGGTCAATTTCTGGAGGAAGGAGAAAATTACATCCTTACTGACCGCCAGGGAGGAGAAGAGGGCAGCCAGAGAATGACAAAATGAACCTGCTTTATAACCCAAATGATTTCCATAAAGAAAACACAGTGAGGGTCCCGCTCCACCACACTAAGCACTTCCTGGTATTCGGAAATAATGGATGAATAGCAAAAAAAAAAAATGGCCATTTCTGAAGGAAAAAAAAAAAGAATGTTTCCTTCGGTGGCTCCATTCATCACAGAGAGATGAAGGTCATTTACTTAAACTTCAACCAATTTGTCAAGTGGAAAGTCAGTGCAAGGAACGGCAAGCGCTGCCTTATAATGAACCCGGGATTCAGAGACGAGCTCCACTGACACAGTGCAATAATTAGCTGCTTATCGAAGATATTCCTCAACAAACAGGAGATCGAATTACCAGGGCCATGGACAATCAGAAGGAAGAGCCCAAGGCATGCCGCAATTTCAGCCACCAAGACACCTGGATAATGTGAATGTTCGATGCGCTTCCACATAATGATCTCATAAGAGTTGTCCAAGCTCGGACGTACCCCTGGGGAGTTTCAGTTGCCTAAAGGATAGATACCAGAGTGTGGTTGTAAAATGGGGTTCATTGGGAACACAGACCGATCACTACTGGTGGACCCCCAAGGTTCAGTGTGATTAGTGGCGCACCCTAAGGTTCTGTACTGGGTCCTGTTCTATTTCATCTGTTTGTCAGTGATATCACTGAAGGTTGGTGGGCAAAGTACGTCTTTTCTGCTGATGACACAAAGGAATGCGATAAGGTTGATATTCCCAGCAGTGGCGTCCCTAGGAGGGTGCGGGCCGCACCGGGTGACACCATAACAGGGGGTGCAGGAGCAGGATCCTGGCACAGTGACAGCTGCCCCCGCCCCGGTGTAGCGGTAAAATGAGTATCTCATGAAGCAACTGCGCATGTGCCGGTTTCAGGCCGAAGAAGCCGATTGCCAGTTCTGTGATAAAGTCGGAGATTGGCTTCTTCGGCTTGAAACCGGCACATGCGCAGTTGCTTCAGGGGATACATATCTTCAAGGGATACTCATTTTGCCGCTACACCAGCACTGCTCCTTCCTCTCTGGAGGGGTGACACCACATGTTACCGCACCGAGTGACACCAACCCTAGGGACGCCTCTGATTCCCAGAGGTGTGCATTGGGCCTCAAAAGTGCTCATAAAGCCTAGTACATTCCTTGCATCAAGGTAAAAAATGTTTAGGCATCAATGTCAACCCCTCCCCACCACTTTTAATTACCTGAGCCCTCATTCAATCCAGCGCCATGCCCGCCTGCAGCTCTTCTTTCCCCTCACTTTCTGGTCTCACAGGCTTTGCTGAGGCATTGGGAATCATTGGCTCCCGATGCTGTCAATCAAAGCCAGTGACGAGGGAGTGGGAGGTGGAACCAAGTCCTACTGTCTGTGTCTATAGTCTCAGGCAGCGGGTCTGAGGAGCAAGCCCACGAGTGCCCCCGGCTTCCTATGGGAGCACCTGCCGGAGAAAAGGAACCAGAAGCGCTGGTGGGGGACCCAAGCAGAGGAGGTTAGGGGCCATTCTGTGCAATTCCATTGAACAGGGCAGGTAAGTATAAACCTGTTTGTTATGTAAAGTGATACTAAAGCTAAAATTGTTTTTTTTTACATTAATGCACAGGTGCCAAACACAAGGCCCATAGGCCGAATCCTGCCCCCCAGGCCATTTCATGTGGCCCTTGCACCTCACCTGCAGGTACCCCCTTGTCTCCACCCCCACCTTGACTCAGCAGTTGGCAGCAGAGAGAAGAATAGAACTTCTCTGCCAAATCCTGTACCTCTCAGTACAGCTGTAGCACCCCCTGGTCTCAGCATTCAGCAGACTCTGGCAACTGACTCCATTCCTCCTCTGGTCCTCCTCCAGACCCTGCACTGTTTCCCAGCTCTGCCCCAAAACGAGGTGCACGGTGATGTTAGGGAGGGTGTGGGATTCTTGACATCCAATGTAATGGGGGAAGGGGTGCTCTGGACATCTAGTCTTACAGATACAACCGGCCCACCCACTACAGGCTGCCTGCAAAAGGGGGCGGAGACAAGACCAGACAGCCTGCACAATGAGAGAAAGTAGAGCTGTGGGAGGAGCTCAGCAGGCTCCACCCACTACAGGCTGCCTGTAGAAAACTACAGGAGTGGGGTGGAGACAAGACCAGTCAGTCTGCACAGGGAGGGCCAAGCAGGCTCCACCCACTACAGGCTACCTGCAGAAAACTACAGGGGGGGAGTGGAGTCAAGACCAGTCAGCCTGCACAGAGAGAGAGAGAGCAGAGCTTTTGGAAGGGCCAAGAAGGCTCCACCCACTACAGGGTGCCTGCAGAAAACTACAGAAGGGGCATGGAGACAAGACCAGTCAGCTTGCACAGGGAGGGCAAAGAAGGCTCCACCCACTACAGGGTGCCTGCAGAAAACTACAGGAGTGGGGTGGAGTCAAGACCAGTCAGTCTGCACAGGGAGGGCCAAACAGACTCCACCCACTACAGGCCGCCTGCAGAAAACTTCAGGAAGGGGGGTGGAGTCAAGACCAGTCAGCCTGCACAGAAAGAGAGAGCAGAGCTTTTGGAAGGGTCAAGAAGGCTCCACCCACTACAGGGTGCCTGCAGAAAACTACAGCAGGGGGATGGATACAAGACCAGTCAGCTTGCACAGGGAGGGCAAAGAAGGCTCCACCCACTACAGGGTGCCTGCAGAAAACTACAGGAGGGGGTTGGAGTCAAGACCAGTCAGTCTGCACAGGGAGGGCCAAACAGGCTCCACCCACTACAGGGTGCCTGCAGAAAACTACAGGAGTGGGGTGGAGACAAGATCAGTCAGTCTGCACAGGGAGGGCCAAACAGGCTCCACCCACTACAGGGTGTCTGCAGAAAACTACAGGAGGGGGTTGGAGTCAAGACCAGTCAGTCTGCACAGGGAGGGCCAAACAGGCTCCACCCACTACAGGGTGCCTGCAGAAAACTACAGGAGGGGGTTGGAGTCAAGACCACTCAGTCTGCACAGGGAGGGCAAAGAAGGCTCCACCCACTACAGGGTGCCTGCAGAAAACTACAGGAGGGGGGTGGAGTCAAGACCAGTCAGCCTGCACAGGGAGAGAGAGCAGCAGTGAGCGGTCTTTATTCCAGGAAGTCTCAAGCTGGATTACTGCCCAGATCTGGAAGAAATACACAAATCGCACCGAGATTGAAGGAAGAATACGCACAATTCTTCAGCTTAAACAGTATTTGTATAACTCGGATTGCAGCTTTAATGCATATTGATAAGATTACTTCCATTGGGATTATCTCTTTTTCCTGTTTATCTACAAAAAATACACAAACTACATTTAAAGGCATGCCGGAGCATCAATCTGTATCCTATGAAAAAATTGGAAAAGCAAACTAAATCCCTCGCATAGATGGAAATGAGGACGGCTCTCAGTGCCGGCGTGATGCCGCTGTGTCAGGACATAATGACTGCACGGTGGAGCCGGGGGTTGCGGCACGAAAGCGTTTTCCATCTTCCTATTTTCTGTAGGTTAATAATAACAGGACGTAAATGTGCTTCTAGTCTGTTTTAATTCCACAATGTTTTCCCCGGAGCCATAAGCAGATTTTTTTTTTTTCGTTTAAACATTTATTTTCACACTTGGCTTCAGACGCTGGATTTGCAGGATTCATTCCACACTTATGTATGAGGAAAAACAATCATTAACCCTTGTACCGACTTCATAGAAAGCTGCCAAAGTAGGTGTGAAAAAGCCGGTTCCTCTGTGTAAGCCGTCTATTTATAATACGCTCTTCAGACAGAAATCATACATAGCGCTTTAACGAATAGTGATACAGAATCATACTGGCGATCAGTCCGCTCCGCGGCAGTCCGAACGTATCGTTAGCACAGGGGGAAGCTAAGCAAACCAAAGCAGACACCGGGTGACAGGCGCGGCGCGGCATTCAGAGCAGTAAACTAACCCTAGATATTTATTTAAAATAAAAAAAATAAAAAAATGTTTGCATAACTATTTCGACTGGTCAGAAGACCGTTAAAAAAAAAACGTAAAAAAAAAAATAACAATTAAAAAAATAAATAAATTATATAATTATAAAAAAAATATTATGCAATTAATTTACTATATACATTTAAAATAAAAAAAAATAAATAAGAAAAAAAACAAAAAAAAACACATACACATATATATATATAAAGTGGGGATGGAAAGTTTGGGCACCCCAGCTAAAAATTTGTATTAATGTGCATAAAGAAGCCAAGGAAAGATGGAAAAATCTCCAAAAGGCATCAAATTACAGATTAGACATTCTTATAATATGTCAACAAAAGTTAGATTTTATTTCCATCATTTACACTTTCAAAATAACAGAAAACAAAAAAATGGCGTCTGCAAAAGTTTGGGCCCCCTGCAGAGTTAATATCTTGTACTGCCCCCTTTGGCAAGTATCACAGCTTTTTGTAGCCAGCCAGGAGTCTTTCAGTTCTTGTTTGAGGTATCTTTGCCCATTCTTCCTTACAAAAGTCTTCCAGTTCTTTGAGATTTCTGGGCTGTCTGTCACGCACGGCTCTTTTAAGGTCTATCCATAGATTTTCAATTATGTTGAGGTCAGGAGATTGTGAAGGCCATGGCAAAACCTTCAGTTTACGCCTCTTGATGTAATCCCCCGTGGATTTCGAGGTGTGTTTAGGATCATTATCCATTTGTAGAAGCCATCCTCTCTTTAACTTCAGCTTTTTCACAGATGGCATCAAGTTACCATCCAAAATTTGCTGAAATTTTATTGAATCCATTTTTCCTTCTACTCGTGAGATGTTCCCTGTGCCACTGGCTGCAACACAACCCCAAAGCATGATTGATCCAACCCCATGCTTAACAGTTGGACAGAGGTTCTTTTCATTCAATTCTGTGCCCCTTCTTCTCCAAACGTACCTTTGCTCATTCCGGCCAAAAAGTTCAATTTTAACCTCATCGGTCCACAGAACTTGTTTCCAAAATGCATCAGGCTTGTCTATATGTTCATTTGCAAAGTTCAAACGATGATTTTTGTGGTGAGGACGTAGGAGAGGTTTTCTTCTGATGACTCTTCCATGAAGACCATATTTGTACAAGTATCTCTTTATAGTGGAATAGTGTACCACAACTCCAATGTCTGCCAGATCTTTCTGGAGGGATCGTGCAGTCAAATGTGGGTTTTGAATTGTTTTTCTCACAATCCTGCGAGCTGTTCTGTCTGATATTTTTCTTGGTCTTCCAGATCTTGCTTTAACTTCCACTGTTCCTGATGACTGCCATTTCTTAATTACATTCCGAACAGAGGATATTGACATCTGAAAACGCTTTGCTATCTTCTTATAGCCTTCTCCAGCTTTGTGAGTGTCAACTATTTTCAGTTTCAGTTTTCTAGACAACTGCTTAGAAGAACCCATGGTGCTGATTGTTGGGGCAAGGTCAGATGAGTCTGGGCATTTAAAACCTTTGAGATTGACATAACCTGGTCTTCCCAGATGATGATTGAGAACAATCCATGACACTGGCAGGTCTCAGCTTGGCAAAGGGGGCAGTGCATGCTATAAATTCTGCAGGGGGCCCAAACTTTTGCAGACGCCATTTTTTTGTTTTCTGTTATTTTGAAAGTGTAAATGATGGAAATAAAATCTAACTTTTGTTGACATATTATAAGAATGTCTAATCTGTAATTTGATGCCTTTTGGAGATTTTCCATCTTTCCTTGGCTTCTTTATGCACATTAATACAAATTTTTAGCTGGGGTGCCCAAACTTTCGATCCCCACTGTATATATATATACACACACACACATACATCTCCTCCAGACAAGTGTCTGGCACCCTGCACGCTCCCAGCACACATGTCCGGTACTCACGGAAAGGTCCGGATCTCTTGCGATCGGGACCTTTCCTGATCATGTGACCGCTGTGACAGCGAATCACGGTGGCCACATGACCCTAAAACCCCGCCCCGCCTCCCAGCTTCTGAAACCCTTAAAGGGCCGGGAGGTGCCGGCGCCAAGAGGTTAAGATTTTGGGTTTGTTACTGGAACACACATGTGATTAGGACATGGTTCATTCTTCTAACGTATTAAAGAGAACCTGTCATGGGAGGTTGCCATGGCTGCCTTCCTTCTGAAAGTGCTATTTGCTTGACTCCTTTTTGGGTTTTCCCCCCAATACTCTGGAGTCCCTAACGAGAGGATCAGGAACCCTGGCTTTTCTCTGACTGTTGTATAATGGGGAAAATCTGGTGCATCTCTGCATAGCAACCAATCAGCTTCCAGGTTTTATTGCCAAAGCTTAAATGGACAAGCTGAAGGTAGAAGCTGATTGGCCGCCATGCACACCAAATTTTGAGTGCTCCAGTTTTAGTAAATCAACCCCAAGTCAGAACTATTAAAGCCAAAGCCGGGCAATTAGTATTTTCAGTAGGCCAGCAATGGCAGTCCACAAACCTCCATTATGACAGGTGTACTTTAGGAAGAGCAAAAATTGCTAAGAGGATGTCACCTGATGCTGGGGCCACGCTCTCCATCTCTGTCAGGAGTGCCCACAGTAGACATGGCACCAGGGCCATGGATAAGAGGGTACCACCAGTTCTCCTGTACAGGGCCCAGGCCAGCAGGGGGGCCCAGGCAACTAGGTGAATGGGATATGGGCAAGGAGGGTGAGCAGCACAGCATTGAGGGCAATTACTGGAACCGATCCCCTGTAGGGCTCTCTCTGCAGCAGCTTAAAGCTAGCTTCTTCTCCTCTCCCTCCCAATGGCTTTCAGCTGCTGTAAAGAGAGCCCTACAGGGGATCGGTTCCAGTAATTGCCCCTCCGCCACATCAATCTCCCTCCCTGTGCACCATACATTTCTTCCTGCTCCCCAAGCCCCCCTATGTGCCCCCACAGTGCTGCCGGCTTCCCTCCTCTCCTTCCTACCTCCAGCTGCAAGAACACAATAGGATCCTTCAGGATGGAGAGTGGGAGAAGGATCCGTTAAATATGTCACATTCACCAGCCCCTTCCTTTCTGGAATGAACACCGTGAGTGATCGGTATTGATCACTCCCTGTGTTTATTCATAATGGAAGTATAGTAAACTATGTTTTGTTTTTACGGGGGGGCCATGTTGGGTTGGCTGTACGTGGTTTCTAACAGCAGCCCTGCATGTCTCTATGTGCTGTATTTCACTTTTTTTCAGGCCTTACGGGGGGGGGGGGGCTGTCAGGTTGGCTGTATGGGGCCCCGTGGTTTCTAACAGCAGCCCTGCATGGCACTGGGTGCACTAGCCAACCACCAAATTGCTGCTTACATGGCAGGACAAGGTGGAATTCACAGAATCAAAGGTAAGCACTGCTCTTCAGACTGACAAATGGCCATAAAAAGGTGAAAATTCCCCTTTAAAGAGATCAATATTAAGCAGAGCAGGAAACGGCTGATTGACGGGGCGCTTTCCGGCTGTTAAATTTTACAGCTGTGCCAAGTCATTGTGCTGCACTGAATGATTTAAAGGGAAAAGCTGCGCTCTTCCATGAAAGACGAATCCCAGGCGGACAGACAAACGCACCACTTAGTTCAGGAAGGTATTCGTTAAAAAGTTTGAAAAGTGTTTCTGAATGCAGCTACTGCGAGTACCTGAATTTGTCCGGATGTTACCCCGTTGCTGTCCCCAGGGCCGTGGATAAGGGGGTACCACCCGTCCTCCTGTACAGGGCCCAGGCCAGCAAGGGGGCCCAGGCAGCTGGTTGAATCAGATGTGGGCAGAGAGGGCGGCTTCTTCTCCTCTTCCTCCCGCTGGCTTTCAGCTGCTACAGAGAGAGTCATACATGGGGTCGGTTCCAGTAATTGCCCTCGCCACACCCATCACCCTCCCTGTGCATCATACATTTCCCCCTGCAGCCCAGGCCCCCCGTGTGCCCCCACAGTGCTGCCAGCTACCCTCCTCTCCTTTCCTCCATCATCTGCAAGCACACAATAGGATCCTTCAGGATGGAGAGAGGGGCAAGGGTCCGGTAAATATGTCACATTTATCAGCCCTGCCTTTCCTGAATGAACACAACGAGTGATTGTTAACAATCACTTACTGTGTTCATTCGTAACTGAAGTTCTTTTTTTTTTTTTTGGCAGGGCCCTATCAGGTTTGCTGTATGGGGCCCCGTGGTTTCTAACAGCAGCCCTGGCTGTCCCCTGTACCACAGCACTGAGAGTGGGAGGGGCAGACCTAGGAGCCAATCAAGTGTTCTACAGGCACATATTCTGACTGATTCTAGGAGAGAGCAGAAGGCTGAATCATTAGAATTCTGCCACTCATTCACAGGCTGGGGGGGCAAAGAGGACCTGATTGCAGAAAAGAAATTCAGATCCCCAACCTGCTGTCTGGCAGGGCTGGGTAAGACTCAGGACTGGCTGGAAAAAGGTACAAATCTTTCAGAAGCTATATCAGCTCCCAGATATACATTTTAAATCAGTATTGCTGCTAAAGGGGCATTTATTAGTCGCAAAAATCCTCTGCACCTTCTGCCCCCAAAGCTTCCTGAAAACATCCACGCCTCCGAAGAGCCCTCACAGCTCTGAAGCAAGCAGTGGACTGGCTTTGGGGAGGAATTATGCAAATATCAAATGACCTGATGGGCGGGTGGTAGGCTGGCCATACACTATACAATTTTCTTGAGAAGTCTGCTTTAGATTTACCAAAAAACATATAATAGGAGGTCAAACCTAAACGACACTTTTAATTGTATCCAATTAGGCACGCTCTTGCACTACATAGTTGAAGGTAAATCTAAAGGAGATTGGGCAGAACTTGGACAGAAAATTGTATAGTGTATGGCCAGCCTTAGTCTGGAGGAGTGGCCATTCCAATGGTTGCTTCATTTGCATGTAGACTACCCTGGGGGCCACATGTGATGCTGAGCTTTTATAAGTGAAAGAACTGAAATCTAATGAATGAAAGGAGTGGGCAAGGGACAGTCAGGTTGGGGAGGAGAAGGCTAGATGATGCTGGATGCCCCCCCACCCAGTAAATGAGGCAGGCTTTAACTGCCTTGCTGCAGCTTCTAATGCACATTGTGAGAAGCTCTCAGTGTGCAGTGAAATCAGAGTAAGCCATTTCTGTCCAGGAGAGGAGACGGTACACCTGTGCAAGACTGAGAGGGAGGAGCCAATACAACTGTGCAAGACTGAAGAGGAGGAGTCGGTATACCTGCGCAAGACTGAAAGGGAGGAGCCAGTAAACCTGTGCAAGACTGAAGGGGAGGAGCCAGTACAACTGTGCAAAACTGAAGGGGAGGAGCCGGTACAACTGTGCAAGACTGAAGGGGAGGAGTCGGTACACCTGTGCAAGACTGAAGGGGAGGAGCCGATACACCAGTGCAAGACTGAAAGGGAGGAGACGGTACACCTGTGCAAGACTGAAAGGGAGGAGCCAATACAACTGTGCAAGACTGAAGAGGAGGAGTCTGTATACCTGTGCAAGACTGAAAGGCAGGAGCCAGTAAACCTGTGCAAGACTGAAGGGGAGGAGCCAGTACAACTGTGCAAAACTGAAGGGGAGGAGCCGGTACAACTATGCAAGACTGAAGGGGAGAAGTCGGTACACCTGTGCAAGACTGAAAGGGAGGAGACGGTACACCTGTGCAAGACTGAAGGGGAGGAGACGGTACACCTGTGCAAGACTGAAGGGGAGGAGCCGGTACACCTGTGCAAGACTGAAAGGGAGGAGACGGTACACCTGTGCAAGACTGAAGGGGAGGAGACGGTACACCTGTGCAAGACTGAAGGGGAGGAGCCGGTACACCTGTGCAAGACTGAAAGGGAGGAGCCGGTACACCTGTGCAAGACTGAAGGGGAGGAGCCAATACAACTGTGCAAGACTGAAGAGGAGGAGTCGGTATACCTGTGCAAGACTGAAAGGGAGGAGCCAGTAAACCTGTGCAAGACTGAAGGGGAGGAGCCAGTACAACTGTGCAAAACTGAAGGGGAGGAGCCGATACAACTGTGCAAGACTGAAGGGGAGGAGCCCATACAACTGTGCAAGACTGAAGAGGAGGAGTCGGTATACCTGTGCATGACTGAAGGGGAGGAGACAGTACACCTGTGCAAGCCTTAAGGGGAGGAGACTGTACACCTGTGCAAGACTGAAGGGGAGGAGCCGGTACACCTGTGCAAGACTGAAGGGGAGGAGCCAGTACACCTGTGCAAGACTGAAGAGGAGGAGTCGGTATACCTGTGCAAGACTGAAGGGGAGGAGACAGTACACCTGTGCAAGACTGAAGGAAAGGAGCAGGTGCACCTGTGCAAGACGGAAGGGGAGGAGCCGGTACACCTGTGCAAGACGGAAGGGAAGGCCGGAGGTCACATTTGACACACTCACTGCCAATTCTCCAACTATTACACTGCTTATGATGTATTGTAATACTCTCTCTGTATTCTTGACTGTGGACAAGATGGAATCTCCTCCGACAATTAGTAGGATGAAGTGGATGAGATCTACAACTGGTAGAACAAGAAGCAAACAGATATACAGTATAATATGTTTTACTGGAGATATAATGGAGCTGGATATGTATCGTAGATCGCTCCCCCGGCCTCCTTCCCAGTAAATCTATTTAGGATTCTCTTTGTGCACGGCCAGCGGCGGAGCCACGGTCTACCTGAGCGTCTTATTGCACCGGAAGCACAGCGCTGCCCGCTCATAACACACATCCCAGATAATATCATTTCATAGCACATAATGCAATGTGGTCTCAGCCTCTGCCTGCCTGCTGGAATATGGAATGACAGGGAGGTGCAAGGCTGCAGAAATCACAATGCAACATTATAAAGGGAAATTGCACAGAAATTGGACCTGACATCAGATTTTGTATGGTAAAGCCTATAGTCGGGGAACGGAAAAATCCTCCCTTGTGATGAGGCTGTTCCTGCAGTGCAAGGGTTAAATGCTCACTTAGGTCTGGAGTACCAGAAAAATGACTATTACTTACCTGAACGTCCTCTTCCCCCCCTCCCCCCCGGCAGCCAACACTTTCCTCCTCTTCCCAATGCTCAAAAAAAAAAATCAGTACAACGGCTATAACTTACAGTCAGTAGGATGTGTCCCTTGTGCTGATTCCACTTCTGTTAGTGGAAATTTCCATCCATCCTGACCACCCTCACAGTTCTCCGGTGTGGCAGGGTTTAATACAACTAAGGCTGGCCATACATGGGTTGAAATTCGGACCTAAGACGATTTTCGCTCTGTTAGTGGGTCAATGGCACCGGACGATTTTCATGTTTCCTCCCCTTTTCGGTGATCGGACATGTTGGAAAATTTGCAAAAAACTACCGATTTTCAACTCAATGATGGTCAAATCGTACGATCGTTTTTACGAAAAGAATACGCGCCATGAGCCGTGACCTGGAAATAACAGAAGTTATATGGGGTGAACTTTATGACTCGGTCGGCCGATTTTCAAAATCATCGATGGCACCACCGGATTACCGAGCGAACGATGTTTTAGATTTTTAGATGAATCGTTCAGAATTCGAACCATGTATGGCCTGCATAAGGCCCCGCATACACGGGACACTTCTGAACGATGGAATCTGACTGCTGGAAAATGTAGGTAAAAGTCTGTTTAGCCGCATTTTTGAGCGTTTGCGTTTAGAAGCGTTTTTTAAAGATAACCTCAGGAGACCTTACAAAATGCCCAGAATGCACTGAAAAACAGTAAAAGATTAACTATTTCAGACATTTTGAGAGAAATAGAGAGAGCAGAAGCAGAGAGAGCAGTATGTGTTGAGATGAGCTGTCTTTTTTTTTTGGATGTTCCGGCTCATTTCTGTGCAGAAATAATTGCAACCGTATCTAACATATTTTCTTTCATGCGAAACCTCAAACTATGATGTACCGGGTCCATTTGAGTACTGGGAAAACGCTTTGCATGCATTTTTCATGATGAAAAAAGGCTCTGGGCAGCATCTGGAAATGGAAGAGTTGAAAAAAAAATTCAAACGCTTTTATCCGCGTTTACAAGCGTTTGAAACGCTGATAAAATCTACTCCTGAACGCAAGTTTGGTGCGTTCAAAAAAACGACTGTAAACTCAACTGCCTGTAAAGGACGATGTGTACACGGACACAGAGGAAACATTAGGGAGAGTTCAGGGGCTGCTGAAAAAACGCAGAAAAGCTGCTAAACGTGCGTTTATCAGCTGCAGTGTACATGAGCCTTAGTATTACCTGGTTAGAGATGGTGTGGGGATAGTTAGCAGCTGCAGTGTACATGAGGCCTAAAGGGCTGCCCAGGCAGAACCTGACTATACCCGCCATTACATAGAAGCCAAACGAATGGAAAACAATCTAAGAATGGAGGAGGGGTGGATGATTGATAGCGCCACACCCCTCCATTCGGTTTTTCGCTTCTGTGAGGGCAAATCTGGGCAAGCATAGTCGGGAACTCTTCTTCTTACATTCTTAGATTGTTTTCCATTCCATGGCTTGTAATTGCCCCTTTTAGGTGTATTAACCCCTGCTGCACCAGAAGACTATGACGGTGGTGGGGTTGTCAGAACGGATGAAGATCTCCACTAACAGAAGAGAAATCAGCACAAGGGACACATCCTACTGACTACAGACAGGCCATAAATGGGGTGAATTTCTTTCCTGCAACCACAGGTTGAAGAAAATACATTTGTTTGATTCCCCCCACCAAGACAGATAGTGCTGACAGGGGAATCCCTCCTGCCAAGTCATTGCATTCTCTGGCAGAGGGGGGGGGGGGGGGTCAGGAAACCTGCCGCCACTGGGAGAAGACTGTGATTATTGCTAGCAGCTTTAACCGCTGCATAGCTATAATCGCATGTAAAATACAGCAGGCTGGGTTTACCCATGTTGATCGATTGATCACTGGAGTACATGCAGTACTATGGACCTATACACCGTCTATGGCCGGCTTAAGTTTTAGCCCTTGTGCTGATTTTTCTTTGGAACATGGGGAAGAAGAGGAGAGTGTCAGATGCCTGCGGAGAGGATGATCAGGTCAGTAAAAGTGCTTTATATGGCACTCTAGACCTAAGCAAGCATTTAACCCCTGCAGTACCAATGCAAGAGACAGTCTTTGTAACGGCCCCCAGACACCCACGACTGGGTATCTCCGTCAAGAAGCTGCTTCTCAGGCTCTGGAACACGAGACCAGTGAATCTGGCTATTGCTACCCCAAGATCCAGACGACACCAGATTTGAAGTAGATACAAGATATATACACTCAGGGGACAATCCCCCCTCTCTGCATAATGACACAGGGCGGGGCAATCTACATTCAGTAACAAGAGACACACAGGTATTCAAATTTCACACCAGCAGACGGTCCCATCAGGAGGGAGGGCTGCTGGAGACCTCCCCCCCATTAAGCAAATACCAATAAACACATACATCCCATGATAGTTTGCTCCCAAGCAAGTCACACAATAGAACAATGGGATGCAACCACATGACACCAAACAATCCACAACCCCCACCCCACCTATCTCCTAGACATGTCTACCAGTGGTGTATTTAGGTTTTGTGCTGCCCTAGGCAACACAAAAATCGTCTGCTCCCATGGACACTGACTAACCCCCCCCCCTCCCACAGAGACAGCCTGACACTGCTGACATTGACCAGAGCCTTACACTACCCCTCCTTCCCCGGTGATAGAGAAAAAGACACTCATCTTCACATCTCCAGACAGGCCCGGAAACGAGAGTCAGGATCTACATACACCATCAAGCAGCTGCAGCCTCTCTTGATCCCACCTGGTTCCCATGGCTTGTATGTCCCTTCTTTCATCCCTTCTTCTGGGGGGAGGTGCTGCCCCCCTGAAAACTGCCGCCCTAGGCAAGTGCCTTGTTTGCCTTGTGGTAAATACACCTCTGATGTCATGTCTACACAATATTAGGACAGATCACCTTGTACCCCTAACAGGCACAGGGTGACTTACACATAATAGGGATATGGGGAGCTGAGACAGGGGTCTCCCCACCTCTCCAAAGTGAGTTGGGTTCCATGGGCCCCCCACCCAAACTGGTAAAGTGAAGTCTTTACCATAAAATCTGATGACAGGACCAATCGCTGCACTGATAGATAAAAGCGGTGGGGCTGGGGGAGGGGTTGGTAGGGAAGGAGGAAGATTTCTACCAAACAAAGAGGAATTAGCCCAAGGGGCACATCCTACCGCCTGTCACTTATGACCCTTGTGTTGATTTTTGTGTTTTTTTATTTTGGCTGAATTTAGGCTTTAAATTCCTTGCAGGTGATTGGATACTAGAAATGTCTTCAACTGTGCTGCGTGAGCAATTTCTACTCCTTTAGTAAACCAACCCCTTCTCCCTATATGACCTCACTGCATAAGTAATGATTGCCAACCTAGCTTTCCAAGAGGCTCTGCAGCAGCTAGGATCCGGGACTAACGTCTATCCACAGGTAGTAGGAATGTTACATTTCCCCTGTTCGGTATGCTGCCAGCGAACACAGTTCCTCCATTAACAGATTTCACCGCCTGAGCGTCTCATGTTTGCAGACAGCCGGGTTTTGTGTTGACCTAAATCCAGCAGGTACTAATCGCCCCCCCCCAAATCCCCCTCCCCTCGTATCAGATCATAAGAGGTGCGTCTAATGACACCTCTCCCAATTACGGAGCATTACGTGGGCTTTAGCTGGTTGTCTGGGTCCTTCAATCTTCTCGCGGAAGGATCATCCGGCTTTTTTTTTTTTCCTACAAGGTATTCACAGGAGGATTAATACGCTCGCCTCAAATTCAACAGCAAAATGTCAGCTGTCATGTTCGCTAAAGCCACCTTAACAAGGCCAAATGAATACTCAGTGGAGGGAGACCCACGAAAAAAAAAAAAAACTGTCATGCAAAAGGTAAAAACAGCCCAGCGGGGGGGAACTTAGACACTGGAGTGTAACCTAGACCGCCCCAACAGTATAATGAGAAGATTAACAAGTAAAAACACGATTTGTGAGCCGCTTCCTCCGTCTTCTCACTCAGCAGATGGAGCGGAGAGGCAATGGGAAGGAATACTATGGCGTATCCCTACTATGGCGTATCCCTACTATGGCGTATCCCTTCTATGGCGTATCCCTTCTATGGCGTATCCCTACTATGGCGTATCCCTACTATGGCCTATCCCTACTATGGCGTATCCCTTCTATGGCGTATCCCAATATGGCGTATCCCTACTATGGCGTATCCCTACTATGGCGTATCCCTTCTATGGCGTATCCCTTCTATTGCATATCCCTACTATGGCGTATCCCTACTATGGCGTATCCCTCCTATGGCGTATCCCTACTATGGCGTATCCCTACTATGGCCTATCCCTACTATGGCGTATCCCTACTATGGCGTATCCCTTCTATGGCGTATCCCTACTATGGACTATCCCTACTACTATCCCTTCTATGGCGTATTCCTGCTATGGCGTATCCCTGCTATGGCGTATCCCTACTATGGCGTATCCCTTCTATGGCGTATCCCTACTATGGCGTATCCCTTCTATGGCGTATCCCTACTATGGCGTATCGCTACTATGGCGTAGCCCTACTATGGTGTATCCTTACTATGGCGTATCCCTTCTATGGCGTATATCTACTATGGCGTATCACTTCTATGGCGTATCACTACTATGGCGTAGCCCTACTATGGCGTATCCCTTCTATGGCATAGACCTACTATGGCGTATCCCTTCTATGGCGTAGCCCTACTATGGCGTATCCCTTCTATGGCGTTGACCTACTATGGCGTATCCCTTCTATGGCGTAGACCTACTATGGCGTATCTCTTCTATGGCGTATCCCTTCTATGGCGTAGACCTACTATGGCGTATCCCTTCTATGGTGTATACCTACTATGGCGTATCCCTTCTATGGCGTATCCCTACTATGGCGTAGCCCTTCAATGGCATATCCCTACTATGGCGTATCCCTACTATGGCGTATTCCTTCTATGGCGTAGTCCTACTATGGCGTATCCCTTCTATGGCGTAGTCCTACTATGGCGTATCCCTACTATGGCGTATCCCTTCTGTGGCGTATCCCTACTATGGCGTATCCCTACTATGGCATATCCCTACTATGTGGTATCCCTACTATGGCGTATCCCTTCTATGGCGTATCCCTACTATGGCATATCCCTACTATGGCGTATCCCTACTATGGCATATCCCTACTATGTGGTATCCCTACTATGGCGTATCCCTTCTATGGCGTATCCCTGCTATGGCGTATCCCTACTATGGCGTATCCCTACTATGGCGTATCCCTACTATGGCATATCCCTACTATGGCGTATCCCTACTATAATCTATCCCTACTATGGCGTATCCCTACTATGGCGTATCCCTACTATAATCTATCCCTACTATGGCGTATCCCTACTATGGCGTATCCCTACTATAATCTATCCCTTCTATGGTGTATCCCTTCTATGGCGTATCCCTACTATGGCGTATCCCTACTATGGCGTATCCCTACTATGACGTATCCCTACTATGGCGTATCCCTACTATGACGTATCCCTACTATGGCGTATCCCTACTATGACGTATCCCTACTATGGCGTATCCCTACTATGATGTATTCCTTCTATGGCGTATCCCTACTATGGCGTATCCCTTCTATGGCGTATCCCTACTATGGCGTATCCCTTCTATGGCGTATCCCTACTATAATCTATCCCTACTATAATCTATCCCTACTATGGCGTATCCCTACTATGGCGTATCCCTACTATAATCTATCCCTTCTATGGTGTATCCCTTCTATGGCGTATCCCTACTATGGCTTATCCCTTCTATGGCGTATCCCTACTATGGCGTATCCCTACTATAATCTATCCCTTCTATGGTGTATCCCTTCTATGGCGTATCCCTACTATGGCGTATCCCTTCTATGGCGTATCCCTTCTATGGCGTATCCCTACTATGGCGTATCCCTTCTATGGCATATTCCTACTATGGCGTATCCCTTCAATGGCGTATACCTACTATGGCGTATCCCTACTATGAATGTAGAGTTCACACACACCCCCACAAACCCACACACACTGTAATGGCACAGAAAAAATAAATAAAGATATAAAATTTGAAAATAGAAAATAAAATAATAATATAAAAAATTCAAATATAATAATAAAATACAAACATATTAAAATAATATAACAGAACAAAATACATTAAATATAGTAAAACAAAACAAAATAAAACAATAGTATAACTATGTAACATACAGTATATATATATCTAACATAATATAATACAGTAAGTAACAAAAATATATATATATATATATAATAAAACCAAATATAATAAAACACTATAAAACAAAAACAATATAATAAATAAGAATGTGATAAATAAATTATAAATAAACCTATAATAAAACAGTATGTAAAAATAATATACTTATAAAGACTCCCTTTAGAGAACTTTCAAAGCAGCCCAATGGGACACTAAATATGCAGTTGTGAATGTCCATTATTATACCTGTGGTGGTGGTGGGTGGGGTGGGGGTGGCATCTATTAGCTCAGGTGCGATAGGCCAAAAGGATAAATGTACTTTATCTGAATGTAGCGTTCACCCCCCGCCCACACACACAGTAATGGCACACAAAAAATAAATAAATAAAATTTGAAAATAAAATAATATAAAACATTTAAATACAATAATAAAATACAAAAGTTAAAATAATATAACAAAACTAAATAAAAGAACTCTCAAAGCAGCCCAATGGGAATACGCAGTCATGGTTGTCCATTATTATATCTGTGGTGGGTGGGGATCTATTAGCTCAGGTGCGATAGGCCAAAAGGATAACTGTACTTTATCACACACCCACACACACTGTAACGGCACAGAAAAAATAAATAAAGAAATAAAATTTGAAAATAAAATAATAATATAAAAAATTGAAATATAATAATAAAATACAAACATATTAAAATAAAATAACAAAACAAAATACATGAAATATAATAAAGACTCCCTTTAGAGAACTTTCAAAGCACCCCCATGGGACACTCAATACGCAGTCATGGTTGTCCATTATTAAACCTGGGATGGGGGGGGGGGGGTGGTGGCATCTATTAGCTCAGGTGGGATAGGCCAAAAGGATGACTGCACTTTATCTGAATGTAGAGTTCACCCCCCCCACACACACACACACAGTAATGGCATACAATAAATATAGAAATAAAATTTGAAAATAAAATAATAATATAAAAAATGTAAATATAATAATAAAATACAAACATGTTAAAATAATATAACACAACAAAATAAAAGAACTCTCAAAGCAGCCCAATGGGAATACGCAGTCATGGTTGTCCATTATTATACCTGGGGTGGGTGGGGTGGGGGGGATCTATTAGCTCAGGGGGGACAGGCCAAAAGGATAACTACTTTATCTGAATGTAGAATTCTCCTTCTAAATAAAATAATGATGACATTGGGAATCTCTGAGCAGTTTGCACATGTTGCAGTTTCCCGGCCTGTGTATTGTTCACCTTTGTTAGCAGTGCATAGAGGAGTGGATGTAAACACCTTATTACTGTACAGCAGACAGATATTGCGCACGGCATCTAGAGCGGCTGCTCCTCCCGGCCTCAGAGGTGACCACATCTGGTGCCGCACAGTTCCATAAAGTTAAATTGGCAATTATGAGCCGCCACCTCCAGAATACCTCCAGTGTAATGTCATGATCTTGCAGGCAATGTGATGCACAGCGCGAGCAAATAACAGACGCGTAGCTTGTCGGACCCCTTCGCATGCGGCATGCGCGATGCGGTAAAGCGATGAGAGAGATGTGCAGGAATTAATGGCGGGTAGAGACAGCCATTAACTGGCGCGGGTGGAGGCGGTACGAGCTCCCTGAGCCTTACATGACTTCCGTATCAAATCTGGAAGCGCTGACATTTAAGGACAATTCGCAGCCACGCTTCGACGCGCCTAAGCGGTGACTCGGCCGTCAGCTAACACCCGATTCACAGGCGCCCGACACCCCGCCAAGGTAGCCCAAACCCATTCCTGTTAACTCCTGAGATGAACCTGCTGATTTCTTTTTATTTGTTGCTTTTTTATTTTAGCTTTAAACATTCGTTATAGGCAGAATAAAAAAAATAATTACATTGATTATATTCAGAATTAAAAAAATAATTACATTGATTATATTCAGAATTAAAAAAAATATTAAATTGTTTATATTCAGAATTAAAAAAAATATTAAATTGATTATATTCAGAATTAAAAAAATAATTACATTGATTATATTCCGAATTAAAAAAAATATTAAATTGATTATATTCAGAATAAAAAAAATAATTACATTGATTATATTCAGAATTTAAAAAAATATTAAATTGATTATATTCAGAATAAAAAAAAATAATTACATTGATTATATTCAGAATAAGAAAAAAAAAATATTATATTGATTATATTCAGAATAAAAAAAATAATTACATTGATTATATTCAGAATAAAAAAAAATGACATTGATTATATTCAGAATAAAAAAAAAATTATTAAATTGATTATATTCAGAATAAAAAAAATAATTACATTGATTATATTCAGAATAAAAAAAAAATTATTAAATTGATTATATTCAGAATAAAAAAATAATTACATTGATTATATTCAGAATTAAAATGTATTACATTCATAAAAACATGGGGGTGGGGGTAGGATAACATTTTTTTTTCCAAATATACCTTTAAATAGTTAACTTTGTATTACATAAATGTCGCATAATATAATATTTGAATTTTTTTCTTTATTTTCAATAAACATCATAATGAGTATCATGGATGTGAATGTAATTCTTCTGTTTATGTCATACATGTGCCGGCCTTTTGTCTTTTTTTACGTGTTAACAATACACATTTGCAGGTGATGGGTTTAAATGTTCCATTCAAAACAGAACTCCAGCCAAAATAACAAAAACAAATAGCCTCGCCCTCCAGAAGATTCCCCTCCCCCCTTCCTAACCAGGCCATTTTTTGCGATACGGCGCTGCATTATTTTAACTGACAATTGCGCGGTCATGCAACGCTGCACCCAAATGAAAGTGACGTCCTTTTTTTCCCATGAATTGAGCTTTCTTTCAGTGTTGTTTGATCGCCTGTATGGTTTTTATTTTTTGCGCTATAAAAAAAAAATGTCTGACCGTTTTGAAAAATAAAACAATATTTTTCTCTTTTTGGTATTGAAATTTAAAAAAACTAATTTCTTCATGAATTTAGGACAAAATGTATTCCGCTCCGTGTCTTTGCTTATAAAAAAGTATCCCAATACGTGTAAATTAATTGGTTTACGTGAACGTTATATCATCTATAAATGGCGGTATAGATACTGGAATTTTAAATTTTTACTAGTAATGGCGGCGATCAGTGACTTTTAGCAGGACTGAGGCAGGCATTCTGACACTGGGGGGGGGGAACTGACTTGGTGACACTGACATCCCCAGTGACACCAATACAGTGATCAGTGCTAAAAAAAAAGCACTGACACTGTACTAATGGCATTGGGCAGGAAGGGATTAACATGAGGGGCGATCAAAGGGTTAAATGTGTGCTGTTTCACTGTAAGCTGTGTCTTTGTGCTTCACTGTAATCACACTGCTTTGGATGGCTGTGCTGTGCATTTATAACTCCGCCCCAAATGACATCACCAATCTTGTCTCCAAATATCACCCAAACCGTCCTCTCTGCTCCTCCCACGACCTTCTACTCTCTAGCTCCCTTGTCTCCTCTTCCCATGCTTGTCTCCAGGACTTCTCCAGAGCCTCCCCCATCCTCTGAAACTCTCTACCCCAATTTATCAGACTATCGCCTACTCTGCTCACTTTTAGGCGATCTCTGAAAACCTCTCTCTTCAGGGAAGCCTATCCTGCCCTCAGCTAATAATGGAATCTTCTATTCCTCCAACCAGTCCATCCCCCACAATTACTACCTTTTATACCACCAGCCCCTCCCCCTTAGATTGTAAGCTCCCAGGATCAGGGCCCTCCTATCCCTCTTGTATTGAACTGTATTGTTGCTGTATTGTCTCCCGTTATATTGTAAAGTGCTGAGCAAACTGTTGGCGCCATAAATCCTGTATAATAATAATAATATAAATCCTGTATAATAATAATAATATATAAATCCTGTATAATAATAATAATATATAAATCCTGTATAATAATAATAATAATAATAATATATAAATACTGTATAATAATAATATATAAATACTGTATAATAATAAGTCCCCTAAACCTAAATGAGTAATTAACTCTTGCCGTGCGGGTGCAGCTCCACTGCAAAGAAGACATTTGGGGTTTTCCAGAGTTAAGCTTTTAACCAAAATGTAGGAGTTCCAGGTTTAACCTCTTCCCATCCAGGGTATGTCTATATAAATCAGGACATACCAGGACCATGGCTGCAGCTGCCTGGGACTGCTTCAAGCGGTTGGGTCGATTGGCCCCCAGAGGAGAGGGAGGGGCATCTGTTCCTCCCCTTCCTCCATGACAAAACGAAGCGGGAAGCAACAAGGATTTTGTCACTTCTGGTTTCATTCTTTCCTTGGCTGGTAAGCATCTAATCAAACCAATCTGTGTTTGATCAGAAGCTCTGAAGGGCAGAGAGACATCAGGGGTCTAACAGACCCGAGATCTCGCCATAAAGAGAACTTGTCACTGCTAAAGCTATCACAAGGGATGCTGTTTGTCCCTTCTGAAAGCAATAAAGTTGAATGAAAAAAAAAATCAAAAAGTCTAAATACATTTAAATAACGTACATTAAAAAAAAAAATGAAAGCACCCTTGTCCCTCTGTGCACATGCAAACACACACAGGGCCAATATGCCAGATGAACAAATGCCACTCTAACCAGCCCAGTAAGTCAAGTGTAAAAGATGGCCTCCGCTGCTATGCCGTGACCTTGAAGGGCAAAGTGAAACGCGTCGGCGGGCGTGGCCAGAGTAGCGGCTGAGGCCATCTTATACATTTGACTCTCCGGGCTGGATACAGTGGCATTCGTTCAACTGTCATATTAAAGCCACTGGAAGCATCCTAGGACGATGGCTCCCTCCTTCTGCATACCAGCAGGCAGGGGTGGACTGACAACTCATGGGGCCCCCGGGCAATAGGGGATCATGTGGCCCCTGTGTCCTTGCCCAAACTTAAAAAAGCCTATGAAAATGGTACCAGGGGCATCTCATTGGGCCCCCTACTGACCCCGGGCTCTTGGGCAGTGCCCGAGTTTCCAAATGGTCAGTCCGCCCCTGCCAGCAAGGTAACCTTTCTCTGCCTTCCAGCTTGGAGTGGCCACAAAAGCTCACTCCACGCACGCAGGTCCTGTGCACCACACAGGTGAGGTATCGCCGCAAACGTCAGAGTGAGATCAATAATAATTCTAGCTCCGGAACTCACATTCAACTCTAAACTGGTAACCTGTAAAGCGTTGCCCATGGAAAAGTTTAGGCACTGTAGTTTGTTGCCATTTCAGAGGCGTGCACAATTTTAAATCCTGACATGTTTGGTATCTATTTACTCGACACAACGTCATCTTTTAGACTTTACTCAAAAATGTTATTATTATTATTATACAGGATTTATATAGCTTTACAAAATGAAGGTAGACATTACAGTTACAATACAATTTGGTACAAGAGGACACAGAGGGCCCGGCTCCTGGGAGCTTACAATCTAGGAGGAAGGGTTGAGTGATACAAAAGGTAACAGCTGTGGGGGGATGGGCTGATGGAGGAAATAAATGGCGGCTTACTAGATAGAAGCAGGATAGACTTCTTTAAAGAGAAAGGTTTTCAGGGATCGTCTAAAGGTGGATAGATTAGGAGACAGCCAGACAGATTGGGGTAGGGAGTTCCATTGGATGGGAGAAGCTCGGGAGAAGTCCTGGAGGCGAGCATGGGCGGAGGTGACATGGGAACTGAAGAGCAGAAGACCTTGGGAGGATCGAAGAGAGCAATTTGGTTGATATTTTGAGACCAGGTTTGTGATGTAGTTGGGGGCAGAGTTGTGAATGGCTTTGTAAGTTGTTAGTATTTTGAATTTTATTCGTTGAGCGAGTGGAAGCCAGTGGAGGGATTGGCAGAGAGGGGTGGAGGACACTGAGCGGAGGCCAGTGGAGGGATTGGCAGAGAGGGGTGGAGGACACTGAGTGGAGGTCAGTGGAGGGATTGGCAGAGAGGGGCGGAGGACACAGAATGGAGGCCAGTGGAGGGATTGGCAGAGAGGGATGGAGGACACTGAGTGGAGGTCAGTGGAGGGATTGGCAGAGAGGGGTGGAGGACACTGAGTGGAGGTCAGTGGAGGGATTGGCAGAGAGGGGTGGAGGACACTGAGTGGAGATCAGTGGACAGATTGGCAGAGAGGGGTGGAGGACACTGAACGGTTGGTAAGGTGGATGAGCCAGGCAGCAGCATTCATGATGGACTGGAGGGGGGATAGCCTGTGTAAAGGTCATCCAATGAGGAGGGAGTTGCAGTAGTTGAGGCGAGAGATAACCTGGGAGTGAATTAGGAGTTTTGTGGTACCATTGGTAAAAAGGGGCATATTCTGTAGATGTTGCGGAGGTTTTTGGGTATTATATTGTGTTTGCGTGCACTAAAATTCAATTTTATTGTATTTTTTTTCGGAAAAATTTGTGTTTGACAAATGTCCATGCAAAAATCCTGTGAAAACAGCCACCATTTTATTCTGCAGGGCCTCTGCTTTCAACAAATTTATAATATTTGGAGGCGCTATGTAATTTTCTAGTAAAAAAATGCGTTTCTAGCAAAAATGGCCTGGGTGGCAATTGGTTAAAAAAAAAGAAGTGCAAATGCCCTCCATGTCAATGAGGGGAATATTGGAAAGCTGAGGTTTTTCCATAGAAGAATGCTGTGCCTGGTGGATGGCAGCATGAAGGTGCGGGGAAGTGAGAGGGGAAGACATGAACTCAGAAGATTTCTGTTCTTTGTACCAGCGGGTCTGAATCCCGCTAATCTAGGTTAGAGAATATCTGGAGGGTCTGCTTCTCTTCACAACAATCTTTTTTATTCTAGGAACACTTCCTGACATGACAGCGAGATCTTCCCCCACCTCCTCCTCTTCATCCAGAGGAGACATGGGAGCAGGAGGGAAGGCTCCAGAGTATTTTTGGTGCTGATAACAGGCCTTGCGTTAACCCTTGGAGCGCCTGCCACCATAGAAGAATGTACCAGGCTAAATGGGGGTAATGAATGGGCTGCCTTAACACGGGCCGTAACACGTATGCCTTAATATGCACCTGCACTATGTACGGCGCGTTGTGGTGTCATTCAGTGTGAAGGACAGTAAAGTGCAATGCCCAACAAACTTCAGCCACCACAATGCATATACCATGTGTTGCAGTGCAATATGTTTTGAAGAGAGGCTCATACCCATTCAATGTCCTGCCTTAACATGGGCCCAGGAGCGGACTGACAACTCATGGGGCCCCCAGGCAATAAGGGATCATGGGGCCCCTGTGTACTTGCCCAAACTCAAAAAAGCCTATGAAAAAGGTACCGGGGGCATCTCATGGGGCCCCTACTGACCCCGGGCCCTCGGGCAGTGCCCGAGTTTCCAAATGGTCAGTCCGCCCCTGCACGGGCCGTAACACGTATGTGTTAATATGCACCTGCACTATGTATGGCGCGTTGTGGTGTCATTCAGTGTGAAGGACAGTAAAGTGCAATTCACCACAAACTTCAGCCTCCACAATGCATATACCATGTGTTGCAGTGCAATATGTTTTGAAGAGAGGTTCATACTCATTCAATGGGCTGCCTTAACATGGGCCGTAACACGTATGCTTTAATATGCACCTGCACTATGTACAGCGCGTTGTGGTGTCATTCAGTGTGAAGGACAGTAAAGTGCAATTCACCACAAACTTCAGCCTCCACAATGCATATACCATGTGTTGCAGTGCAATATGTTTTGAAGAGAGGCTCATACCCATTCAATGGGCTGCCTTAACATGGGCCGTAACACGTATGCTTTAATATGCACCTGCACTATGTACAGCGCGTTGTGGTGTCATTCAGTGTGAAGGACAGTAAAGTGCAATGCACCACAAACTTCAGCCACCACAATGCATATACCATGTGTTGCAGTGCAATATGTTTTGAAGAGTGGCTCATACCCATTCAATGGGCTGCCTTAACGTGGACCATAACACACATTTGTTAGTATCAAAAATGTAAGAAATTGGCGCTGGAGACAGAAGGAAGAGTTAAAAGTCCAAAATTATAAAGGAGTAGTCCATATTATGCAGTTTTTCACTGAGGACTATAGTGTAATCAGCAACATCAGGAGGCAGCACCCTGAGAGTAAAGCTGGACTCTGTGCATGGAGAAGAAAAGGAGAGAGGGGCGCCAAACTAAGTGCAGTATTAGAAGGTTATTTTATTGAGCAAAGTAACTGAGGTGACTCACTAGATAACCGTAGAGAAAGGCTTGTATCTCAGGATGGATGTCGTCCTTCAGAGGTCCCAGAGGCTGGTGGAGAGGGTGGAATGTCATCTAGGAGCCAGGGCTGCTGAGGGAGCCAGGTCTCCCGTTTCCACGCTTGTAGCATCCAGCAGCTGTGATGGAAACCAAGTTGGAATGCAAATGGCTGCCGGCAAAAGTGACCTCACCACGTGAACGTAATGCCGCAAAAAGGGGGCGGTAACGTGTTTTGAAGCATCGGTGTCTTCGGCATCGCTGCTTCGAGATGCGTTACCAGCGAGGAACCTGGAGACCTGGCTCCCTCAGCAGCCCTGGCTCCTAGATGACATTCCACCCCCTCCACCAGCCTCAGGGACCTCTGAAGGACGACGTCCATCCTGAGATACAAGCCTTTCTCTACGGTTATCTAGTGAGTTACCTCAGTTACCTTGCTCAATAAAATTACCTTCTAATACTGCAGTCATAGGTGTACAGTATTTACAAAGTGGAAGGACCATATTAACCAAATGTTTCCAAAAACCAGAGGTAGGGGCCTGGGGGGACTTCCATTTCAAGAGAATAGCTTTACGAGCATAGAAGAGTAACAGGCCAATCAAGGTTCACATTGCACGAGAGACAGCCAATGCCTGAACCAAACCCAATAGACAAACCACAACAGACAATGGTACTGAGATCATAGTTATGGAGGAAATACTATCAACCACTTCTGTCCAAAAAATCTGAAACATAGGACAATGCCAGAAGACATGCAAAAAGGACGCTGGGTCCTCGGGGCAACACCAGCACCTGGAGGGATGAGCTGGAAATATTCTATGTAACCTCTAGGGGGTATAATAGATTCTATGAAGTAGCTTAAACTGAATCAATCAGTCCCAGGTGGAGACCATTTGTTGCATAGGATATTCCCAAATGTCCTCCCAATCCTCTGAATCTAGTTCTGGTACCTCGGCGCACCGTGTTTCATCGGACCTTTACGGGGTTTTCCATTCTGGAGGCTTTCCTGGACTTCCCCATCATGTGATCACTTCGATTAGTTGTTACAGTGATCACATGACCGGAAGCCCATCCTATCGGCTCCTAATTGTAAAGCGTGACTGCTGATTACCAACGAGCCCCCTCCCAAATATGCTGGTTATATGCATATATAGATGTGGCAGCATGGCATTAAAGACCACATGGATGCATACAGCCAGCAGTTACACGGTTATTATGCAGTATGTTGATGAATAAATCTTGTTTCCGTGTATAATTTATAATCCTAACCTTGGAAAACAATAAGCAACTTATTCCCTCCCTGGTTATATCTCACCTTGACTATTGCAACTCCCTCCTCACTGGCCGACCTCATCGCAGCCTATCCCTTCTTCAGTCTATCATGAATGCTGCTGCCAGACTCATCCACCTTACTAACCATTCTGTATCTGCCACCCCTCTCTGCCAATCCCTCCACTGACCTCCACTCAGTGTCCTCCACCCCTCTCTGCCAATCCCTCCACTGACCTCCACTCAGTGTCCTCCATCCCTCTCTGCCAATCCCTCCACTGACCTCCACTCAGTGTCCTCCACCCCTCTCTGCCAATCCCTCCACTGACCTCCTCTCAGTGTCCTCCACCCCTCTCTGCAAATCCCTCCACTGACCTCCATTCAGTGTCCTCCACCCCTCTCTGCCAATCCCTCCACTGACCTCCACTCAGTGTCCTCCATCCCTCTCTGCCAATCCCTCCACTGACCTCCACTCAGTGTCCTCCACCCCTCTCTGCCAATCCCTCCACTGACCTCCTCTCAGTGTCCTCCACCCCTCTCTGCCAATCCCTCCACTGACCTCCACTCAGTGTCCTCCATCCCTCTCTGCCAATCCCTCCACCAACCTCCGCTCAGTGTCCTCCACCCCTCTCTGCCAATCCCTCCACTGACCTCCATTCAGTGTCCTCCACCCCTCTCTGCCAATCCCTCCACCGACCTCCACTCAGTGTCCTCCACCCCTCTCTGCCAATCCCTCCACCGACCTCCACTCAGTGTCCTCCACCCCTCTCTGCCAATCCCTCCACTGACCTCCACTCAGTGTCCTCCACTCCTCTCTGCCAATCCCTCCACTGACCTCCACTCAGTGTCCTACACCCCTCTCTGCCAATCCCTCCACTGGCCTCCACTCAGTGTCCTCCACCCCTCTCTGCCAATCCCTCCACTGACCTCCATTCAGTGTCCTCCACCCCTCTCTGCCAATCCCTCCACTGGCTTCCCATTGCCCAACGGATACAATTCCAAACATTAACATATAAAGCCATTTATAACTCTGCCCCAAATTACATCAACGATCTTGTCTCTAAATATCACCCAAACCATACACTCCGCTCCTCACAAGACCTCCTGCTCTCTAGCTTCCTTGTCTCCTCCTCCCATGCTCGTCTTCAGGACTTCTCCAGAGCTTCCCCATCCTCTGGAACTCTCTACCCCAATTTATCAGACTATCACCTACTCTGCTCACTTTTAGGCGATCTCTGATAACCTCTCTCTTCAGGGAGGCCTATCCTGCCCTCAGCTAATAATAGAATCTTCTACTCCTCCTACCACTCCATCCCCCACAGTTATTACCTTTTGTACCACTAGCCCCTCCCTCCTAGATTGTAAGCTCCAAGGATCAGGGCCCACCTATCCCTCTTGTATTGAACTGTATTGTTGCTGTATTGTCTCCCGTTATATTGTAAAGTGCTGAGCAAACTGTTGGCGCCATATGAATCCTGTATTATAATAATAATATATAGACAGGACAGTATCCGCAGTCGCCCATTCCATATGCAGGCTCTGCTTCCTGCTTAGTAGTCTTGCACAGTGATTATGTTTTATGGATTTCCTTATTTCAATGCAAGTTTACCAAACAAGGCAATTCTGGCAATCCAGTCGACTGTTGCCACTGAGAGCGGTCAGCCAGCGAGCGGCACCTACATGTCTCCTGATTCAGCCAGAAAAGCTTGGAGCATAATTAATAGGCTTCGGATTCTTGCCTGGCTGAGATTAGCCCTTTCCCTGCACACTGAAGGCCTGGATATCTGCAGAGGAGAAGAAGTACCAGGAGCTACTCCCCTGGCGTGTTGGATCGCGGCACCCCGCTGTGTCCTCCCTCACGGTGATGTACAGAATGGCAGAGAAACCTGACAGATGAAATAATCGAATGGGAGAAGAGCGTGCAGGAACAAGAGCGACAATAAACTCATTTCAGGCAGGAGACAAACAAAACACAGCTGAACGGGCTTCAACTAAAACCTATGCCTTTATTACAAACCAAGAAGGGGGAAAAGGTGTTAACCTCAGCAACCAATAAACTGCGGGGCTTTAAATTGTAACCTCCAAAATGTATTAAGATGCACCTGCCCATAAGACGCACCTAGGTTTTAGAGGCAGAAAAAAGGAAAAAAAAAATTCTGAACTAATGGACTGCAGACACAGTACAGGAGATGACCAGAGACTGCGGACAGCACAGGGATGACCAGAGACTGCGGACAGCACAGGGATGACCAGAGACTGCGGACAGCACAGGGATGACCAGAGACTGCGGACAGCACAGGGATGACCAGAGACTGCGGACAGCACAGGGATGACCAGAGACTGCGGACAGCACAGGGATGACCAGAGACTGCGGACAGCACAGGGATGACCAGAGAATGCGGACAGCACAGGGATGACCAGAGAATGCGGACAGCACAGGGATGACCAGAGACTGCGGACAGCACAGGGATGACCAGAGACTGCGGACAGCACAGGGATGACCAGAGACTGCGGACAGCACAGGGATGACCAGAGACTGCGGACAGCACAGGGATGACCAGAGACTGCGGACAGCACAGGGATGACCAGAGAATGCGGACAGCACAGGGATGACCAGAGAATGCGGACAGCACAGGGATGACCAGAGACTGCGGACAGTACAGATGACTGCTGACCTTTGGGGAGGTGGGGAGCGGGTACCTGAATTTGACAGGTACCCGATCTTACCTGTTCCTTGATCCAGCCGCACGCTGTCTTCCCGGCTTCTGTAATGGCGCTCGGCATGACAGCCGGGTGCCCAGTGCGCATGAACGAGAAGCACTTGCGCTTTGTGATTGGTCCGGCGGCTTCTGGGATCTGTCATGTGTCCCAGGTACCGCCTTACCATTCACAAAGCGCACCACTTCTCGCGCATGCGCACTTGGCACCCGGCTGTCATGCCAAGTGCCCACACTACAGAAGCCGGGAAGACAGCACGCCGCTGGATAGAGGAACAGGTAAGGTCCCGCTGCAGAGCTGAGCGGCCGGCCCGGTATTCTGACACGGCGGCGGTGGAAATACCGGACCGGCCGCTCCATATTCGCCTTATAAGACGCACTGACATTTCCCCCCCAGTTTTGGGGAAGAAAAAGTGCGTCTTATACGGCGAAAAATACGGTATATAGCCGTCAATTTACGCAGCACTTTACATATATGTTGTACATTCACATCAGTTCCTAACCCTCAAGGGGCGTACAATCTAAGGTCCCTAACCCTCAAGGGGCGTACAATCTAAGGTCCCTAACCCTCAAGGGGCGTACAATCTAAGGTCCTTAACCCTCAAGGGGCGTACAATCTAAGGTCCCTAACTCTCAAGGGGTGTACAATCTAAGGTCCCTAACCCTCAAGGGGTGTACAATCTAAGGTCCCTAACCCTCAAGGGGCATACAATCTAAGGTCCTTAACCCTCAAGGGGCGTACAATCTAAGGTCCCTAACTCTCAAGGGGCGTACAATCTAAGGTCCTTAACCCTCAAGGGGCGTACAATCTAAGGTCCCTAACCCTCAAGGGGCGTACAATCTAAGGTCCCTAACCCTCAAGGGGCGTACAATCTAAGGTCCCTAACCCTCAAGGGGCATACAATCTAAGGTCCCTAACTCACATTCATACATACACATACTAGGGACAACTTAGACAGGAGCCAATTCACCTACCAGCATGCCTTTGGAGTGTGAGAGGAAACTGGAGTACCTGGAGGAAACCCACGCAGGCACAGGGAGAACATGCAAACTCCAGGCAGGTGGTGCCATGGTTGGGATTTGAACCAGTGACCCCAGTATTGCCAGGTGAAAGTGCTAACCATTTAGCCATTGTGCTGCCCACTGCACAATATTATTATTATTATTATACAGTATTTATAAAGCGCCAATAGTTGGCTCAGCGCTATACATTACAAAGGGGGACAGAACATGTGACAGAACAATACCAATACAATGCAAAACATGAGAGGATCGAGGGCCCTGCTCCTTGGAGCTTACAATCTAGGAGGGAGGGGATAGTGGTACAGGAGGAGATAGCTGTGGGGGATGGAGTGGTAGGAAGAGTGGGGGAGGTCGGCAGGTTAGCAGGGGGTGGGGTAGGCTTCCCTGAAGAAGTGGATTTCAGGGTGCGCCTAAAGGAGAGGAGAGTAGGTGATAATCTGATGGGTTGGGGCAGGGAGTTCCAGAGGATGGGTGACACCCTGGAGAAGTCCTGGAGGCGGGCATGGGAGGAGGAGACCAGGGAACTAGAGAGAAGGAGGTCTTGTGAGGAGCGGAGTGTGCGTGTTGGGCGGTACTTGGATATTAGGTCAGTGATGTAGTTCGGGGCAGTATGGTGGACAGCTTTGTACGTCAGTGTTAGGATTTTCAATTTGATCCGTTGCGCAATAAACATTACTGCAAGATATGTCTGATGAACCATCATGTCTGCTGCTGCAACGTGCCCCATAGTCCCCTGCTGCCGGAAACATATAACTCCTCTTCAGGGAAGCCTACCCCGACCTCAGCTAATACTGAACTCCTCTACTCTTCAAACCACTTCATCCCCCACAGCTATCTCCTCCTGTACCACCATCCCCTCCCTCCTAGATTGTAAGCTCCAAGGAGCAGGGCCCTCGATCCCCTCGTGTATCACACTGTATTGTTACTGTCTCCCACCATAATGTAAAGCGCTGAGCAAACTGTTGGTGCTATATAAATCATGTATAATAATAATAACTACGGCTTTGTTTTAGAAAGCAGCCACAGCCTGAGTAGAAAAGCCTGTTCCCTGCCAGCATGCTGCAGAAGGACTCTCTGTTTGGAAGAAGTGATCTCTCTGCAGAGGTCCTTCCAAGTTAGAAACAGAGCTCTCCAATCATCAGGGAGTGTGAGCTTTGTTGATTGCTAGGGCTCATGCACGCGGGTGTACAGTATGCTGCATTCGGAATCGGAATTCAGCAGTATGGTATTCTAGGGTTCAATTCATGCAGCTCCGTGTTGCTCCAAAGCATTTTAGCTGCATAAGCCAAGCTCAATATAAATCATGTCCACAGTCCCGATTTCGACCATAGTTTAAATATGGATATGGTGATTACGTGCCGCTGCTGCTGCCTACGGACATACTAGCAACGCGTAGGTAGTGGCAGCAGCCAAGGGCTGAAGACTGAGATCAATCTACGCCTGCATTGCTGCTCAGAGAATTGTTCATTTGGGGGGGTGGCAGCGCAAAATGACAACTTGTATGAACATAGGGGTGCGCATGTATGAATAGGCAAAGATGCAAGGACCGCTTTTTATGTTGCTGCCAGTAGGATTCTGTATAAATTGTATGCAGCCATGTGCATGAAGCCTTTAAGGCAGTGGCGTCCCTAGGAGGGTGCGGCCCACACTGGCTGACACCATCACATGGGGGTGCAGGAGCAGGATGCCCACAGACAGGGGCAGACTGACCATTCGGAAACTCGGGCACTGGTCAGTAGGGGGCCCCATGAGATGCCCCTTTTTCATAGGCTTTTTTTAGTTTGGGCAAGGACACAGGGGCCCCATGATCCCCTATTGCCCGGGGGCCCCATGAGTTGTCAGTCCGTCCCTGCACACAGAGATTCTGGGCTCTGTGAAGGTCCTGGCCAGTTATTGGGATGATCCCGGATTCCCAGAACAGTGACAGCTGCCCCCGGTGTGGCGGTAAAATAAGAATCCCGTGAAGATATGTATCCCCTGAAGCAACTGCGCATGTGCCGGTTTCAGGCCAAAGAAGCCGATTGCCGATCTCAGACTTTAGCACAGAGCTGCCATAATTAACCCCTTACAGGCTGAAAACTGCTGAAGCTGATCCAGCGGATCACTATGGGTTGCAAGATCAGTTAACCCCATATAGGTTCAATGGTTATACGGGGTTAACTGTTCTTGCAACCCATCCCCTAGATTGTAAGCTCCAAGGAGCAGGGCCCTCGATCCCCTCATGTTTTGCATTGTATTGTTGTTGTTCTGTCACATGTTCTGTCCCCCTCTGTAATGTACAGCGCTGAGCGAACTATTGGTGCTTTATAAATACTGTATAATAATAATAATAGTGATCCGCGGGATTAGCTTCAGCGGTTTGCAGCCTGTAAGGGGTTAACTCTGGCAGCTCTGTTATAAAGTCGAACGGATTCTTCGGCCTGAAACCGGCACATGCGCAGTTGCTTCAGGGGATACGTATGTTCATGGGATACTCATTGCACCGCTACACCAGCACTGCTCCTTCCTCTCTGGAGGGGTGACACCACGTGTTATTGCATCGGGTGACACCATCCCTAGGGACGCCTCTGCTTAAAGGTCTGACTCAGCAGAGAGGCCTCTGCTTCCCTCACAGAGCAAGCCTGTTTCTTTGGAGCATGCTGGCATTCTACTAAGCCTGTGACTGCTGTGTTTTCACTTTGGATATTGTTTGTTCTCTAGCTGGAACTCATCCAACAGCATGAATGCCTAAATGTATCACATACTTACATCTGCCTGTTTGGCTCAGGAGTTATCAGTGATGGAAACAGACAAGTAAATGGCCTTCCACTCCGACTGACTGCACACTGTGACAGCAGGCGAGATACAGTCTTGGATAACGCCCTGGAGGAGGGGCGAAACGCGGCGACGTATTTCCGGGTCTGGTGGATGCGTAGTGACGTCACGTCCGGCGAGTGGAGCGCACGCCGGTTTGCGGCGCTCCGGAGTGACTTCCTGCTTTCCTTTCAAAGGAATTCATATTATTCACTGCCAGTCCACTTCTGCAAATTATGGCTTTGTGTCATATAATATGAGTCTCTCTGGGCCTATTATGAAAGCGTGAATATATCTTTTATCATGTGAGTGCATAAAGGGCAACTTTTATAGATTAACCCCTCGCCCTCCAGAGGATTTACCCACCTTAATGACCACGCCTCTTTTTGCTACTCGGCGCTGCACTAATTCAACTGATAATTGCGCGGTCATGCAACGCTGCACCCAAACGAAATTTACGTCCTTTTTTTCACACAAATAGAGCTTTCTTTCGGTGTAATTTGATCATCTGTGCGCTTTTTATTTTTCACGCTATAAACAAAAAAAGGCCAAAAATTTTGAAGAAAAACAATATTTTTTATTTTCAGCTATAAAAAATATATAGTAAACTCAAAGTTGGTTATAAGTTTAGGCCAAAATGTATTCTGCTCCATGTTTTTGGTAAAAAAATCCCAATAAGTGTATATTGATTGCTTTGTGTGAAGTTATAGCGTCTACAAACTATGGTATAAATACTGCAATTTACGCCATTTTTCTGCTATACAGTGCTGCGCTAGTTTAACGGACAATTGCGCGGTCATGCAATACGGTACATAAATTAAATTTACATCCTTTTTTCCCCACAAATTGAGCTTTCTTTCGGTGGTATTTGATCGCCTGTGCGGTTTTTATTTTTTGCGCTATAAAAAAAAGGCTGACAATTTTGAGGAAAAAAAACAATATTTTGGACTTTTTGCTATAAAACATGTCCAGTAAAAAAAAAATGCAAAAATCTAATTTAGTCATAAATTTCTGCCAAAATGCATTCTGTGACATGTCTTTGCTAAAACAAAACCCCAATACGTGTAAATTAATTGGTTTACGTGAAAGTTATAGCATTTACAAATGGCGGGAAAGATACTGGGATTTTTAGGGGTTTTTTATACTAATAATGGCGCCGATCAGCGACTTATGGCGGCGATTAGCGACTTATGGTGGGACTGCGGCGGACATTTTGACATTGGGGGGTACTGACTTGGGGTCACTGACATCCCCAAAAACACTAATACAGTGATCAGTGCAAAAAAAAAAAAAACTGACACTGTACTAATGGCAATGGGGAGGAAGGGGTTAACTTTATTTTGCAGGGAAGGGTTATAGGAGGGGAGTGTTTTACTAGGGGGCGGGGGGTGTACTGGGCGGGACAAGGCTGATCGAGAAAGAGAAACTGTTCTTTCTCGATCAGCTCATCCTCGAGCTGTCAGGGAAGTGACAGACAGCACAGCTACTGCAGCTGTGCTCTCTGTCACTGTTTGCCGCCGATCGCCGGGACATAGCCGCTAAGGAGTGACATCTGCGTCGGTGAACGTGCCCCCTATTTGTTTACAAAACACACATTTTAAAACGTGGTTTTGCCTGTGAGTGCCGCCCTGCCGCCGTATATGTACAGTGGCTGGGCGGCATGCGGTTGAAGAGTTTTTTTACAGTATTGCACTATTTGTGTCTTTTTATTTGTTTTTCATTGCCATCTAATCGTGGGAATCATTTTTGGAGGATATCAAGTACAGAGGTATCTGGGGAGGATATGCCAAGTCCAGGGGCGAACTGACAACTCATGGGGCCCCTGGGCAATAGGGGATCAAGGGGCCCCTGTGTCCTTGCCCAAACTCAAAAAAACCTATGAAAAAGGTACCAGGGGCATCTCATGGGGCCCCCTACTGACCCCGGGCCCTCGGGCAGTGCCCGAGTTTCCAAATGGTCAGTCCGCCCCTGGCCCAGCCTATAAAGCTTGTTTGCCATACCGGCAAACAGTCCATTCCAACTGGTGAGTAGGGATTGGAGCAGTAATCACGGATGGTATGAGCACATTTTGGTTGAAGATTTTTTTTGAGCACTATTTTTGGGATTGAGCACAATTTATATATTTTTTATATATCTTTTAGACTTTATTTGGACTTTTTTACACATGAATAATTTTTTCTGCGCTGTGGAGTGTTTATATTTATAATTGATCGTTTTTTTTCTTTCATGAACAGCAGCATTTAGATTTTGATTGTAGTATACACGTAATTGTTTTGTGCCGCAAGTTTTTTATATTTTTATTCACTTTAAAAAATATATATATATCATTTTTCCCTTTCTATAAATTGAAATAAACTTAAATTTTTATTCCCCCCCCCCCCCCTTTTTTTTAATGTACATTCTTACTGAGCAAACTAGCATACCATGTGAACTTTTGCACCCCCTTTTGTATTTGGAAATCTGATAACTAAAAACAGTTGGAAAAGAAAGTATTATTTTACCAAAACAGTAGATGATGCTTGGAATAGACGTCCGGCAGAAGTAGTGAGTCAGTCAATGGTAAGTGGATTCAAACATACTTGGGATAAACTGAGAAAAATAGGTTGTAAAAAAAAATGGGGCAGACTTGATGGAGCACTTGTTTTTTTTCCTGCCCTCACTCTTCTCCGTTTGCCATTAGGTGTAGAGCTGCAAGGTATGCTGCAAGAAAACACGTGTCCCCATTCCGTCCTTGTCACGTGGCAGTCTCTTCCTTCTTTAGAAAATAATCTTGAATGTCCCATTAATATCTAATTGCTCTTTTCCTCTTTCTAAACGGAATAATCCTGTTCTCAAGCAGCGGACTCCATGTTGCCGTCAATTTAGCGTGGAGCTGGGGAATTGTGACGCAGATTACATTTACAAAAGCTTTTACCCAAGTCTCCAACATTGCATCCTTTCCACCCTGAACTAAAGGAGGTATGCAAGTGGCGGCCCCTTGCATGAAAATATTTATTGGTTTGTTGAAGTGCTTCTTGCCACTTTTTCTTCCCGTGACCAACGTGAGATGAAGCTCTAAAGAGATTTACTCAAGTTTCCTCGAGGAGAACTCTTGTACTAATATTTAAGTCTGATAACACAAAGAATTTCAAGTTCCAGAGACGAGTACAGGGAAAAAAGATAAGGCTGCCTCTGAAAACCGCGGATTAAATCACGGGAGCTGTAACAGAAATTTCATTGTGGTGCATCTCGAGGAAGATAGAAGAAAACAGGATAGCTTGGTACATTCAGGAACTTTTATAAAACTCTTTACTAACCCAAAGCCTCTTTGTCAGTTTCCCTCTCCGCTAGAACTCTGTGGTGGCCTATAAGGCCAGATACACAGAAACAATGTGACCATCACTCCTATAGGAGCTTGTTGGGCATCCAAAACCATGACCATTAATATGTCCTCTTTTGTGGCTATAATATCCTCCACTCTTCTGGGAAGACTTTTCATAAGATTTTGGAGGGTGTCTGTGAGAATGCGTGCCTATTTGTGAGGTCAGGTACTGTTGGATGAGAAGACCTGGCTCACAATGGGCGATCCAATTCAATAGAAAGGGTTGAGGTACAGTTGCAAGAAAAAGTATGTGAACCCCTTGGGATTACGTGGAGTTTTGCATGAATTGGGCATAAAATGTGCTCTGAACGCCATCTAAGTCACAACAATAGAAGAACACAGTCTGCTGAACATAATACTACACAAACATTAGATGTTGCCATGGTTTAATTGCACATAACATGTAAACATTCACAGTGCAGGGAGGAAAAAGTATGTGAGGCCCTAGCTTAATGACTTCTCCCAGAGCTAATTGGAGCCAGGAGTGAGCCAACCTTGACTCCAATCAGTGTGATGATATTGGATGTGTTGCTGACAGCTGTCCTGCCCTTAAAAACACACACCTGTTTTGGGTTTACTGGTTTCAAGAAGCACTGTCTGATGTGAACCATGCCTCGCAGAAAAGAGCTCTCAGAAGACCTACCATCAAGAATTCATAAAAAACAGTGTAGCGCTCTAAAAGACTGTGTCTAATACTCAATATTAATTAATCAATATACAATATTGTAATATACAATAGTGACAAAGAAAAATTAGTGCAAAACTAAAATATGAAACAGAAATCTATCACCCATTTAGAAAATCCGTGTACTATCATTAAAAATAAGACTACTATTAAGCACAACCATAAGGATAGTGTACACCCGAGGAAGTCACGAGCAGACGGTGACGTAACGCGTAGGTTCGCGAGTCCGTAGTTCCGCTGCGTGGTGACGCATTTCTGGCGTGAGACGCCATTTTGCTACACCCAGGAGGTCCCATTCACATGCAGTACACCCACACATCAGTGACGAGGGAAGACTGCTTGTAATGTGAGTGATACTCTTTTTACTCTTTGAATTAACCAAGTTGACTAAAGTACTACACTTAGAGGTTTTTTTGGCTCACTGGATTGGTGAGCTATTATTCTTCAGAACCATCCTGACTGATCAGGGGCATTAGGAGCCCCACAAAGGAGATCCAGGGAAGGAAGGAAGCTGCTGGCCATTGGAAATCAAGGATCCAGGGTGATCCTGCAAGCCTGTTGGCCCCTTGGGGTCACTAGGAGGAGGTGAGGAGGCAATCTAGCCGTTAACAGGAGAAGAGTTTGGCACAGTCACGGATTTATTTAATTATCACTGCTGCACACTGCATGATTTGATTCATTTTCACAAAAGAACATTGTTTAAGACACATTTATGAATGTTTATTTTTTTTGGCACTGTGTGAGCACTGCTAAGAGTTTCTGTATTGGATGAAGTTTGGAGTTTTTGTAATTTTAGTAGTTGTGTGTACACTATCCTTATGGTTGTGCTTAATAGTAGTCTTATTTTTAATGATAGTACACGGATTTTCTAAATGGGTGATAGATTTCTGTTTGATATTTTAGTTTGGCACTAATTTTTCTTTGTCACTATTGTATATTACAATATTGTATATTGATTAATTAATATTGAGTATTAGACACAGTCTTTTAGAGCGTTACACTGTTTTTTATGATTTATTGACACTGTTTTGGTATCAGTTTTGAGTGTTGGCAGCTGTAGAATAGGTATAGTACTTCCATTTCATAGCGCAGGAGGATTTCTGATTATTTACCATCAAGAATTGTTGACTTGCATGAAGCTGGAAAGGGTTACAAAAGTATCTCCTTGAGCCTTGATGTTCATGTGTCCACAGTATGACAGACTGTCTACAAATGGAGAAAGTTTAGCACTGTTGCTACTCTCCCTAGGCGCGGTCGTCCTGTAAAAATGACTGCAAGAGCACAGCGCAGAATGCTGCATGAGGTAAAGAAGAATCCCAGAGTGTCAGCTAAAGACCTACAGAAATCTCTGGCACATGCTAACATTTTTGTTGACACATCTACAATAAGGAAAACATTAAACAAGAATGGAGTACATGGGAGGACACCACGGAGGAAGCCATTGCTGTCCAAAAAGAATATTGCAGCACGTTTGAAGTTTGCAAAAGAGCACCTGGATGTTCCACAGCACTACTGGCAAAATATACTGTGGACAGATGAAACCAAGATTGAGTTGTTTGGGAAGAACACACAACACTATGTGTGGAGAAAAAAAGGCACAGCACACCAACATCAAAACCTCATCCCCACTGTGAAACATGGCGGAGGGAGCATCATGGTTTGGGGCTGCTTTGCTGCCTCAGGGCCTGGACGGATTGTTGTCATTGATGGGAAAATTAATTCCAGAGTTTATCAAGACATTTTGCAGGAAAACGTACGACCATCTGTCCGCCAACTGAAGCTCCGCAGAGGATGGGTGATGCAACAGGACAATGACCCAAAGCATACAAGTAATTCAACAAAACAATGGCTGCAACAGCACAGAATACGCCTTCTGGAGTGGCCCAGTCAGAGTCCTGACCTCAATCCGATTGAAATGCTGTGGCATGACCTTAAGAGAGCGATTCACACCAGACATCCCAAGAATATTGCTACACTGAAACAGTTTTGTGAAGAGGAGTGGTCCAAAATGACTCCAGATCAATGTGCAGGTCTGATCTGCAACTACAGGAAACATTTGGTTGAGGTTATTGCTGCCAAAGGAGGGTCAACCAGTTATTAAGTCCAAAGGTTCACATACTTTTTCCTCCCTGCACTGTGAATGTTTACATGTTCTGTGCAATGAAACCATGGCAACATCTAATGTTTGTGTAGTATTATGTTCAGCAGACTGTGTTCTTCTATTGTTGTGACTTAGATGACGTTCAGAGCACATTTTATGCCCAATTCATGCAAAACTCCACGTAATCCCAAGGGGTTCACATACTTTTTCTTGCAACTGTAGGAGCTCTGTGCAGGACACTTATGTTCCTCCACACCAAACTGGTCATGTCTGTCAGGGATCCCGGGTCCTCAGCGGTGCGCGCATGCGCAGACTGCCGATCCGTCCCAGCCGGCGAGCGCCGAATCCTCGGCGATCGCGGCGGCGGCCGCGCATGCGCAGTAGCGATCGCGGCCGCACCAATGGGAGAACAGGGCGCTCTATTTAAAGCTGCCCTGTGCATCTCCAGGTTGCCGCAAGGTCTTGTTCCTGTCCTGTAAGTACGCTTCCTAGTTGCCAAACTCTGCCTGTTCTGACTTATGCTTACCTTCTCCTGCTCTGACCCCGGCTCGTCCCTGACCATCCTTCTGCCTGACCCTCGGTACCTCGTTGCCCGCTACCTGTTGAACCTGGCTTGTGACCCCGACTATTCTCCGCTTACTCCCCCTGTACCACGCTTCCTGCACAATTCCGACCCGGCTAGTCTGACCTCGTCCACTCCTGACAGTTGCCCATCCATCCCGCTCGGATCGGGATCTGTCATCCCATCCACCCCGCTCGGATCGGGATCTGTCATCCCCTTCACAGCAGGCTCAACCCGGGCACATACCCCCAGCGGGACCCCTCTGCCGCCGCCGCGGGTGCCCAGGAACGCGACCTGGTTTCAGTCTTGCACCAAGTCCATCCCCACCATCAGGGGCCCTGGTGAAAAGGCAGACTGGGACTTAGACTCCGCGCCCTGGGAAACCCCGTGCCGTGGACCACTAGAGATCCCGTTGGGTGGAGCCTGACAGTGTCCTTATGGAGTTGACTTTGTCATTTCATGATGGAACAGGAATAGTCTTCTCCAAACTGTTACCACAAGGTTGAAAGAGCACAACTGTCTACAATGTCTTTGTATGCTGTAGTATTACCAGGACCCTTCACTAGAAAAAACATCCTTTGGATGGAACTGGTCACCAGGCACTGGAAATGCGGTGAAACACACTTTACAGTGACATTAAAACAAATATCTTATATTTACCTGCTCTGTGTAATGGTTTTGCACAAAATAGCCCCGATTTCCCCCACCCCCACCCCGCCGGAGCTCCTGGCTCCTCCTCTTCTCCAAGTGCCCCCAATAGTAAGCTGCTGGGGGCACTCGTGCGTGCTTGCTCTCGAGTCCTGCTCTGTGTGTCCATAAGACACACAGAACGGGGCTCAGCCCTGCGCCCCCATCTTCCTCACTGGCTGTGATTGACAACAGCAGACGCCAATAGCTCCCACGGCTGTCTCTCAACCAATGAGGAGGTAGAGACCTGGAAGTGCACATTGCAGGACCACAATCAGACTTGCTGCATACTGAAGCTTTTTTACCTTCACGTACGGAATGAATGAAGGTAGGAAACCTCCAGCCTTTACAACCACTTTAAACATGTTTTCATGTGCTGCCATTGAACTCAAAGGGGCCGAAAAAGCGCACTACAAAATGCACCAGCACTATTTTGGCCAACTTACGTCAAGTCAGCACAAAGGTGTAAGCTATGACCACAACTGAAAACAATGGTAGAGCTGTACACATATGCTGACATGCCTGTTACATGGCAAAGGTGTGAATACGGCCTTAAAAGGAAACTCCATTGTTACACTACAGGACATGCAAACCACCCCACCCCCAAAAAAAAACAAAAAAACAGTAGATGCTTTCAGCCTGCTCTTGTGTCATTTCAATATGTTGTAACATTGTTTTAACCCACTTACATGAAAAATGAAAAAAGCATATCCTTCTATAGTGTGTACTTGCCTCAATCCAAAGCACCTAGTGTGATTTCTGTCTGCTGCCCCCCTCCTTTGCTATCTGTCACTTCTGCCAACTCCAAGTAATTGAGGGGGAAAGAGGAGGGGCCTACAGCACACAACCTGTGATTGACAGCCTCAGCTGTGCATGTTTCACTACGAGAGTGTGTAGAGGGGAATATGAGCTCTCCTCTCCAAGCTGTGCAGTGTGTGACATCAAATCCCTGCCCCCTGCCTTCTGGAAGCTCAGAAATGCTGAGTAAATTCTGGGCCGTTGAGGAGAGGTCTACAGATAAACAGGTACAACTTGTGTAGGAGGATTTGTCTCATCTCTTTGTATCACCTCAGGCTAGTTATTTCACTGTGTACATATAAGGGCTTACAACCACTTTAACAATCTCAGATTTCCCTGCATGCACGGTTTATGTCCTGAAACTAATGTGAGCTGCAGTTTGCACGACAGTTGACATCTGTTCCAAGTGTTCTCCGGTGCATCAACAGCCTGCTGATGACGGTGCATGAAAATGTATGTTCATAACGCATGACAAAAAGCAGGAGAACACGACCGGAAAGCTATGAATCCATGTTCTGTCCTGTGTATAGATCAGGGGTGGGCAAATGTGGCCCTCCAGCTGTTGTAGAACTACAAGTACCAAGATGCACTGACAGTTACAAGCATGACTCCCAAAGGCAGAGGCATGATGGGACTTGTAGTTCACCAACAGCTGGTGGGCCACCCCTGGTATAGATCACCAATGACAAAGAAAAAAAAATGTGTGCGGACTGGGAAATTTTGTCACAGAGGGGTGCATTTGCAGCAACATGGGGTCCTAGGTGGGAACCCATCAGAACTTTATATGGATGGGGCAGGGGCGGACTGACAACTCATGGGGCCCCCGGGCAATAGGGGATCATGGGACACCTGTGTCCTTGCCCAAACTCAAAAAAGCCTATGAAAAAGGTACCAAGGGCATCTCATGGGGTCCCCTACTGACCCCGGGCCCTCGGGCACTGCCCGAGTTTCCAAATGGTCAGTCCGCCCCTGGGATGGGGATTGGATGTTCCTCTGGGATCTTCTCGCATCCCTCCCAAAAAAAAAGTTGGTGGAGATGGAAGCTGCACTTGTCCCTGTCCACACACCAAGCAGGCGGGTGGAAGAGAACACTCCAGCTTGACATAACATAACAGCTTCACACGGCTGAGTGTTATCACAGCTTATCTTCAGCCCAGCGGGGTTCTGGGAAATGGCTCTGGACCGCAGCCAAGGCCTTCCAAACAATGAGCATTGCTGGCTGTAGGTGTGCTGTACAATCACCCACTATGGGCCGTAGTTGTATCTGCTTTATTCCTCTATGTAGCACCGACAAGTTGTCAAGCACTCTGCATGCGTCACGTGCTTTCCTGGGATTTGTTAGCACTGAGATTTGTTTGTGAAAAGCACAACCTGCCCAAAACTAAAACCGTACTATTAAATGACTAACCTCTGTGCAAAAAAAAAAACAAAAAAAAAACAAAACACAGAACACACAGCATAAGCAAAAAATACACGGTAGAAAAAAAAAATTGTTTATGTCGCACCCAGTAGTCAAATCCCAACATGTTTCTAAAATATTGGTTGTGTTGTGAACCCGACGCTGCAGTTTCTCCTATCTGTAGCTCCATCAGCATCATATTTCATGTCCTAGTAAAAGGACTTATCAGTCTGGACAGAAAGGACTGTTTTTCCATTACTATGGTTTATTCTTTGCTGTTCTATATACATTGAGCGTTGAATGGTTAATTTGTGTCCAGTAATGACCGCAGCTAAAAATTGTGCTCTGTGTGGGAAGCGCCGGACTGGGAGCACAATGCTGGGTACATCGATGACACATTTTTAGCATCTTGTTGTTCAGGGCTGGAGCCTGAGGGAGTTCTGAGTCACATCATTGTCTCCATCTCAACCGCCATGATTTGGATTTTGACAGCATGTCAATCATCTGGCCATTGAGATACCAATACGTCCATCACACTATACCATTCTATTTCACTAGATAAATAGATAATAGATCAAGAGCGCGAGAGAGAGAGAGAGAGAGAGAGAGAGAGAGGGGTAAAAAGGTACACAGAGAGAGCATGAGAGAGAGAGAGAGAGAGGTAAAAAGGTACAGAGAGAGAGAGAGAGAGAGAGAGAGAGAGAGAGAGAGAGAGAGAGAGAGAGAAGTATTAAAGGTACAGAGAGAGAGCATGAGACAGAGCAAGAGAGAGAGAGAGAGAGAGGAGGGGGGGTAAACAGATACAGAGAGAGAGAAATAAAAAGGTACAGAGAGACAGAGCAAGAGAGAAAGAGAGAGAGAGAGAGATGTAAAAAGGTACAGAGAGAGAGAGAGAGAGAGAGAGAGCATGAGAGAGAAAGAGAGAGGGGGGGGAGAGAGGGGGGTAAAAAGGTACAGAGAGAGATAAAGAAGTAAAAAGGTACAGAGAGACAGAGCATGAGAGAGAGAGAAAGAGAAAGAAAGAGAGAGGGGGTAAAGGTACAGAGAGAGAGAGCACGAGAGAGAAAGAGAGAGAGAAGTAAAAAGGTACAGAGAGAGAAAGAGCAAGAGAGAGAGAGAGGGGGAGATAGAGAGAGAGCATGAGAGAGAGAAGTAAAAAGGACAGAGCGAGAGAGAGAGATAAAAAGGTACAGAGATACAGAGCATGAGAGAAAGAGAGAGAGTGAGAGACGGGGGGGGGGGGGGGGGGTAAAAAGGTACAGAGAGAGAGCAGGAGAGAGAGAGGGGGGGGGGTAGAGAGGGGGGTAGAGAGAGGGGGGGAGAGAGGGGGGGTAGAGAGAGAGGGGGTAGACAGAGAGCGAGAGAGAGAGAGAGATAAAAAGGTACAGAGATACAGAGCATGAGAGAAAGAGAGAGGGGGAGAAAGAGGGGGGTAAAAGGTACAGAGAGAGAGCATGAGAGAGAGAGAAAGAGAGAGGGAGGGGAGAGAGAGAGAGATAGAGAGAGAGGGGGGTAAAAAGGTACAGAGAGGGATAAAGAAGTAAAAAGATAGAGACAGAGCATGAGAGAGAGGGGGGGGTAAAAAGGTACAGAGAGAGAGAGAGAGAGAGAGAGAGAGAGCATGAGAGAGAGTTAAAGATATTTAGTATACTGTATAGAGAGAGACAAAGAGATTAGATAGATACAGCGCCTTGAAAAAGTATTAATTTTCCTTGAAATTTTCCACATTTTGTCACATTTGTTACAACCAAAAATATCAACGTATTTTATTGGGATTTGATGTGATAGGCAAACATAAAGTGGCACATATTTGTGAAGTGGAAGGAAAATGATAAATGGTTTTCAACATGTTTTACAAACAAATGTCTGAAAAGTGTGGCATGCATTTGTATACAGCCCCCTTTACTCTGATACCTCTAACTACAATCTAGTGGAACCAATTGCCTTCAGAAGGCACCTAATTAGTAAATAGAGTCCTCCTGTGTGTCATGTGATCTCAGTAAAAATACAGCTGTTCTGTGAAGCCCTCAGAGGTTTGTTAGAGAACATTAATGAACAAACAGCATCATGAAGGCCAAGGAACACAGAAAAAAGGTCAGGGATAAAGTTGTGGAGAAGTTTAAACCAGGGTTAGGTTACAAAAACATATCCCAAGCTGTGAACATCTCACGGGGCACTGTTCAATCTATCATTCAAAAATGAAAAGAGTATGGCACAACTGCAAACCTACCAAGACATGGCATGACATGAGGGATACAAGCTTTAATCTCACATTAGGCCTGAGCCCCATCTGGTTAACAGGGCGACAATTCCATTCATTCCCCTTTCCCCCGTTTTTGGCTGACAGCTCTCCACCAGCACAGCATGGCCACTGTCAAGTGAGCTGTCACATTTCAGCAGTGGCAGTGGTGGCCATGTCGCCAGAGCAGGCATGTAGAGCGACTCTAGTGAGGTGGGAAGTAAGCAGAGAATTCCTTGAGATGGAGAGAAGGAGGAGGAGCAGCACATGACCAGCCGGATGTGTATGGGCTTCTCTGACTCTAAGATGCTCCAGACTCTGATGGGGTCCAAGCATTTGACAAAGCCCTATGGATTTTGTTGTTCATATACATATAGGGTAGAGTAGACCTAGCAGCAGATATGTTCATACTTTTTCATGTTAAGTGCACAAATGCTAAGTAATGTATCAGTGTAACACATTCCGGATTACCCCCCACAGAGATCACAGGACTTCCCCTGACAATGCCTTCAACTGCTTATCTCTACAGAAGCATGGAGCCATCTTTGTTCAGGTATCATCCGGGGTCACCATCTATTTCCTAGACTGGATTACTTCCCACAGAGATCACAGGACTCCACCTGACAATGCCATCATCTGCTTATCTCTCTGGAAGGATGGAACCATCTTTGTTCAGGTATCATCCGGGGTCACCATCAACTTCCTAGACTGGACTACTTCCCACAGAGATCACAGGACTCCACCTGACAATGCCTTCAACAGCTTATCTCTACAGAAGCATGGAGCCATCTTTGTTCAGGTATCATCCGGGGTCACCGTCTACTTCCTAGACTGGACTACTTCCCACAGAGATCACAGGGCTCCACCTGACAATGCCATCATCTGCTTATCTCTCTGGAAGCATGGAGCCATCTTTGTTCAGGTATCATCCGGGGTCACCGTCTACTTCCTAGACTGGACTACTTCCCACAGAGATCACAGGGCTCCACCTGACAATGCCATCATCTGCTTATCTCTCTGGAAGAATGGAGCCATCTTTGTTCAGGTATCATCCAGGGTCACCATCAACTTCCCAGACTAGACTACTTCCCACAGAGATCACAGGACTCCACCTGACAATGCCTTCAACAGCTTATCTCTACAGAAGCATGGAGCCATCTTTGTTCAGGCATCATCCGGGGTCACCATCAACTTCCTAGGCTGGATTACTTTCCACAGAGATCACAGGGCTCCACCTGACAATGCCTTCAACTGCTTATCTCTCTGGAAGGATGGAGCCATCTTTGTTCAGGCATCATCCGGGGTCACCATCAACTTCCCAGGCTGGATTACTTCCCACAGAGATCACAGGACTCCACCTGACAATGCCGTCATCTGCTTATCTCTCTGGAAGGATGGAACCATCTTTGTTCAGGTACCATCCAGGGTCACCATCAACTTCCCAGGCTGGATTACTTTCCACAGAGATCACAGGACTCCACCTGACAATGCCGTCATCTGCTTATCTCTCTGGAAGGATGGAGCCATCTTTGTTCAGGCATCATCCAGGGTCACCATCTACTTCCTAGACTCGATTACTTCCCACAGAGATCACAGGACTCCACCTGACAATGCCTTCAACAGCTTATCTCTACAGAAGCATGGAGCCATCTTTGTTCAGGCATCATCCAGGGTCACCAGGGGTGGATTGACCATTTGGAAACTCAGGCACTGCCCGAGGGCCCGGGGTCAGTAGGGGGCCCCATGAGATGCCCCTGGTACCTATTTCATAGGCTTTTTTGAGTTTGGGCAAGGACACAGGGGCCCCATGATCCCCTATTGCCCGGGGGCCCCATGAGTTGTCAATCCGCCCCTGAGGGTCACCATCTACTTCCTAGACTGGACTACTTCCCACAGAAATCACAGGACTCCACCTGACAATTCCATCATCTACTTATCTCTCTGGAAGCATGGAGCCTTCTTTGTTCAGGCATCATCCGGGGTCACCATCTACTTCCTGGACTGAGATGCCAGCCATGACACAATCATGTAAATCCCGGGGTCTGTGCAGAACTTTGCTGTGTTCACAAATGTCTGATATTTATCAATCCCTTCTTCAGCCTCTCACTTTGATACTTAAAACCAAGTTAGAAAAGTAGACTAAGGAAATCTTTCCTCCTGCCTGCAGCATACAGATGACATCATCACAGCCTAGACAAAGTCACTGACTGGAACTCAAGGATGGCTTTTTAATGATTGTAAGCTCCAACGAGCCGGGCCCTCTGATTCCTCTTGTACCAAATTGTATTGTAACTGTAATGTCTGCCTTCATTTTATAAAACTGTTGGCGCTATATAAATCCTGAATAATAATAATAAAAGAAGTGAAGCTTCAGTTTCTGTATATTGTGCCATGTTAGCAATTGATTTGTGCATATTTGTAATGACAGTTCCACTTTAACTCTTCAATACTAGTAGTATACATATATGTGGCAGCACAGAGATGGGCTTTATTTCACGCTGCCATATATATGCATAGATTTGTGTTGGGACTCAATCACTCGTCTCCAGCACTACAACCGCGCTGTCAGCAACAGCTCCTGGTCACACAGCTGGTGAGTGCATATATCTATATACTGTATACAGCTGATTAAATCTTATGTCTCTGCCTGAGTTACCCTTTAAGCTGGGCTGGATCTAGCCTGTCTAATGTAGGGGTGCAGTAAAGAAATGTCAGAAAAAAATGTTAGGGTGTACAGAAGATGGGTCAGCAGGGCAGAGGATAGGGCCAGCAATTTGTAAGGCAGTGTACAGGGGTCAGAAGGGCGGAGGACAGGGGTCAGCAGGGCAGAGGATAGGGCCAGCAATTTGTAAGGCAGTGTACAGGGGTCAGAAGGGTGGAGGACAGGGGTCAGCAGGGCAGAGGATAGGGCCAGCAATTTGTAAGGCAGTGTACAGGGGTCAGAAGGGCGGAGGACAGGGGTCAGCAGGGCAGAGGATAGGGCCAGCAATTTGTAAGGCAGTGTACAGGGGTCAGAAGGGCGGAGGACAGGGGTCAGCAGGGCAGAGGATAGGGCCAGCAGTTTGTAAGGCAGTGTACAGGGGTCAGAAGAGCGGAGGACAGGGGTAAGCAGGGCAGAGGATAGGGCCAGCAGTTTGTAAGGCAGTGTACAGGGGTCAGAAGGGCGGAAGACAGGGGTCAGAAGGGCAGAGGATAGGGCCAGCAGTTTGTAAGGCAGTGTACAGGGGTCAGAAGGGCAGAGGATAGGATCAGCAGTTTGTAAGGCAGTGTACAGGGGTCAACAGGGTGGAGAACAGGGGTCAGCAGGGCATAGGATAGGAGGATAGGGCCAGCAGTTCTTAAGGCAGTGTACAGGGGTCAGCAGGGCGGAGGACAGGGGTCAGCAGGGCAGTGCACAGAGTCAGCAGGGCAGAGGACAGGGGTCAGCAGGGCAGAGGATAGGGCCAGCAATTTGTAAGGCAGTGTACAGGGGTCAGAAGGGTGGAAGACAGGGGTCAGCAGGGCAGAGGATAGGGCCAGCAGTTTGTAAGGCAGTGTACAGGGGTCAGAAGGGCAGAGGATAGGGCCAGCAGTTTGTAAGGCAGTGTACAGGGGTCAGCAGGGCGGAGGACAGGGGTCAGCAGGGCAGTGCAGAGAGTCAGCAGGGCGGAGGACAGGGGTCAGCAGGGCAGTGCACAGGGTCAGCAGTAAATGACAGAGATCAAATGTCAGTAGGTCAGTAGTAGATGAGGCAGCACCCTCCTTATTCCGGCCCTGGGAGAAGGAGTTCAGTGGCCAAGCACAGCATCCCGGGGTGAAAGCCCACCCAGCACCCCCCTAGATCCAGCCATGTCTTTAGAAATATTGCTTTAATCAGACCCAGACATCCAAGGTTGATAAAAGAGGAACTCCATTTTGTGTTGTGAAAATAGTCCCAGCATACGACGAATCCAAACCCAGCCAAAGTCCCAGAGGTGCCAGGGGACCCACAAGCTTTGCCGTTACATTAATAGACAATCCACAAAGTGAGCTTTAATTTCTAAACATGCACGCCGTGGCCAATAAAATTTACACTTTATTATCCAGTTACAGTGCTCACAGCCGAGCTCTCTTCTCCATAAATTGCAATAATTAAACTCGTTTGTTTTAGGCTTTTAAGGTTTACTCCGCCAGCAAAGAAAAGGAAAGAGGGAGCAGTTTCTCATTTCAACGTTCGGGAGGATGTTCCACGAGGCGAGCGGTCTGTTCATCTCCTCACCAAGTATCAAAGTATTAAAATCATCAACTCGTGTCATTCTTTCTCGGAAAAAGGTGATAATGCTATCGCACACTTCCAGCCGTCCAAACATGAACCCAGAGGACTCCCCGCTGGCTGTAATCACAGATGTCAATCTGCGGAGCTGGACGGTGAAAGCTCACCCAATAAAACCTCCTAACTTGCACTATATGGCGGCTGCAACACATCCGACTCTTCTCCATTGGCTGCTTGAAAAGAAACCTCGAGGGCCCATTTACATCCTGCAGTGTGTTAATGTCAGTGGTGTATTGAAATTTCAGGTTGCCCTAGGCAACACAACCCCCATGGAGAGACCCTGACACCAGCCAAAACCCCCCTTCCTCACGAAGAGAGCCTGACATTGACCAACAACACCCCAGTCCTCCACCCCCACCTGAGAGCCTTCCACTACCACCGCCCCCATACACTGGCAAACCCCCCCCCCACCCTGGCAAAAGATAAGTCACCCACCTTCACAGCTCCTTGGGAAAAAGGGTCAGGCTCTGCATACACCATCAATCAGCCCGCAGCCTCTCTCAGATCCTACCTGGTCCCTGTGCTGCCCGTGTCCCTTCATCATTTCCTTCTTTCAGGGGATGGCACTGCCCCCCTGAAAAATGGCGCAACCCCCTGAAAAATGCCGCTGCCCCCCTGAAAAACGCCGCCCTAAGCAACTGCCTTGTTTGCCTTGTGGTAAATACACCCCTGGCTAACGTATTGAAGATCAGATGCACCGCAAATCTTGCAACGCAAGGCACTATGATGCACTGCGTCACGATGAATGGTACCACAATGCAGCAATGCATGTACCTCAGCGTGGGAGTGTAAATGGACCCTCAGTCTCCATGCACACTAGCTCCATGCACGCTAGCTCCATGCACGCTAGCTCCATGCACGCTAGCTCCATGCACACTCCTAGAAGCAGCATTTAGCTTTTTGTTTTGTCTGCCGCTAGAAGCAAATAATGATATCTTATGTGTCCAGGTACACTTTGTGGTCTAGAGGTGTTTTTTAACCTCTTTGCGCCGGCCGCACGCAAATGTGCGGTCTCCCAGCCTCTGGGCCTTGACACCGAGCGGCTGCACATTTGCGTGCATTTAAGAAAAACATATGTGCTGAGAGTGCGCACCCTGTGCGCTCCCAGCACACATGTCCGTGACTCACGGAAAGGTCCCGATCTCCTCTTTCAATCGGGACCTTTCCCAATCATGTGACCACCGTGACGGCGAATCATGGCGATCACATGACCCTAAAACATTGCCCCGCCTTCCGGCTTCTGAAACCCTTAAAGAACCAGGAGGCGCCGGCACCAAGGGGTTAAGCTCAGCATTTAGGAGCAGAAAAAAACTCTCTGGTTTGCATTTTTGAGAACCATTTTCCAGCAGTAAAAAAAACCCATGAAATGCTCCTACAGGCTCCTAACGGCTGCTAAGTAGTGGGTTGTTAAGGAGCTGTCAGGAATGGACTTGCCAGTGGTGGTGGTACTCACTTGCCTTGTGGGCTGCAGTACCAGGGATGGCCAGCGGGTGCTCTCAGCAACCAGAGGCTCACTCCTGCAATGAACCATCACCTGAGGCTGATTACAGCAGGTGTATGTAAGGAATGGCCAGGCCTGTGATCAGGGCCTTGGTGTATGTTTCCCATGAGCCCCTGTACCTGCCATCCTGTCTGCTTCCTGCCTGATCCTGATTCTGCTTTAATCCTGACTCTGCATGAACTCTGTCTGTCCTGACATCGGCTATTCCTGACTATGCTTCCGCCTGCTCCTTGTACCTTGCCTGCCCGTTTGCTACCGACCCGGCCTGCCCGACTACGTTTAGTATTGTTCTTATTGTTATCTGTTGGAGGTTTGGTTGCACTGTGTTTATGTTTAGTCTTGCACTGCGTTTATGTATTGTTTAGTCTTTAATAAATTGTATTGTTTATACTATACCTGGAGCCTGTGTTTCCCTGTGTCAGTCCACACATTTCTGGTCATACCCGGATCTCTAACAGGAGCAGACGGCTGTCGCTTCCTTAACAACCGATGACTCATCAGCTGTCAGCATGATTCCCTGCTGACAATAGAATGTAAACAAAAGCATTCAAAAATAATAAAATAAAAAACTGCATGGGGTCCCCCCCTCAATCCATTCCAGGCCCTTCGGCATGGGGTTCCCTCAAAATTTATACCAGACCCTTATCTGAGCATGCAGCACCATGGGACAGGAAAGAGGAGGGACAAGCAAGCGCCTCCCCCCAAAGAGGAGGTGCTTTGGGGTAGGGGGGACCCCCCAAAGCACCTTGTCCTCATGTTGATGAGGACAAGGGCCTCATCCCCACAACCCTAAGCAGTCTGTGGGTGGAGGGCTTATTGGAATCTGGAGGTCCCAAACAGGGGGCCCCAACCCCCCCCCCCCCCCCCACTTCCTTCTCACATAAAAAAAAATGTTGGAGAGGAGCTTTAATCTAAACTTGGTTTGTGGGAGGGAAGCCACACAGACTCCATGTATTCAGCGTTCCTGGGGGATTCAGACCCTCATGCCAGTGCTGAAGGGCTAGCCACTTACCCAGCCTGCTGGCCACGTACAAAGTCTTTCATCTGAGTACAGCAATTCCCCTTTAAATATAAAAAATCCTCCGCTCCCTTATTTCACAGCCATTAATGCAAACAGCTGCCATGCCCCTCTCTGTATACTTCACTGATGGGCAGGATAGAATGGAAGGATTCTTTATTTCCACGGCAATTATTAAGACAGAAGCCCGATGACAATAGCTCGGCGCGGTGGCGTTCTGCGCTGTCAGGAAGTACACATTAAGGGTAATTGTCGCTGGGGACGTTCCCTCCTTTGTATTGGGCACAGGAGGCACTATGAACGCTCGCAGTCTGCTCGTGAATCCCTAACAATTGTCCTCCGAAATACAAACGTCTGGCGACTGGAGTGGAGTTGGTTAACGGGCCGGCGTTGCTAACGTTCAGGCTGAGCGCGGCGGCGAAAGCTAACGCGAGTGTTTAATGTTCTACCTGCTGAGACATGATCATACCCAGCTATTGTTTGCTCAATAAAACTGGATAAAGTGTTGCAGTGTTTCATTGTTCTTCAAGCCCGGCTCCAGGCAGATGTAAAAGACACAATTAATGCAGCTCTGTATTCAGTAATAAGTCATTAAATGTATTGTTCTAATACAAGCAGTGGAAGTACCTTCAATGACTTGGCATCGGCCTCTTGCATTCTACTGTGCAGTCTGTACAGCAAAGCCCAGAGAGGGAGAAGCAGCACAAGGAGCCAATCTGGCGTCGTAAAAGTGAAAACGGAATGCTGATAGTGGGGGAAAGCAGAGAGCTGTGCTGTGTAAATCTCAGGACTGGATGGACAGAAATGAAAATCCTTTGACAGCTTTTGTGTTTGCAATAGTAACCTTTTCTAAACAGACTTACCTTTTATCATTAAAAATCCATCACAGGACTAGTGTGCAGCCTAGAGTACAGCGACCTCCATATAAACCACATGTGTCAAACACAAGGCCCGCAGGCCGAATCTCCAGGCCATTTCATGTGACACTCGCATCTCTCCTGCAGCTGCGGCACCCCGCCCCCACCTCCTCTCAGCAGTTGGCAGCAGAGAAGAGGACAGAACTCCTCCTCCAGATCCTGCACCTCTGTGCAGCACCCCCTTGTACCCCCTTGTATCAATGTGGGGCATATTGCTCCCTTGTTGATGTCAGTGGGAGACATAGTGTCCCATCATTGGTATCAGTGGGAGGAATAGTGCCCCATCATTGGTGTCAGTGGGAGGAATAGTGCCCCATCATTGGTGTCAGTGGGAGGAATAGTGCTCCATCATTGGTGTCAGTGGGAGGAATAGTGCCCCATCATTGGTATCAGTGGGAGGAATAGTGCCCCATCATTGGTGTCAGCGGGAGGAATAATGCCCTATCATTGGTATCAGTGGGAGGAATAGTACCCCATCATTGGTATCAGTGGGAGGAATAGTGCCCCATCATTGGTGTCAGCGGGAGGAATAATGCCCTATCATTGGTATCAGTGGGAGGAATAGTACCCCATCATTGGTGTCAGTGGGAGGAATAGTGCCCCATCATTGGTGTCAGTGGGAGGAATAGTGCCCCATTGTTGGTGTCAGTGGGAGGAATAGTACCCCATCATTGGTGTCAGTGGGAGGAATAGTGCCCCATCATTGGTGTCAGTGGGAGGAATAATGCCCTATCATTGGTGTCAGTGGGAGGAATAGTGCCCCATCATTGGTATCAGTGGGAGGAATAGTGCCCCATTGTTGGTGTCAGTGGGAGGAATTGTGCCCCCTTGTTAACGTCAGTGGGGGAAATAGTGCCCCAAGGGCTAGATAAAGACAAGCAAAGAGCCACATCTGGCCCCCGCGCTGCAGTTTGGAGACCACTGCTCTAGACTGGCACTCACCCATCAGGGCATTTTAGTTTTTGCATAACTCCTCACAACATCGAGCCCATTGCTCACATCCGGGCTAGGAGCAATCAAGAGGCGCACTGAGTGTTCTAAATCCCTGCACAGTATAAGGGTGCATTCTCGTGGGATTTGGGGTGCTTAGCTTTCCCAGGCCCAGTGATGTCACTCTAGTCTACTGTAAGCAGTCAGGAACCAGATGGGAGGTAATAGAGTGCTTTTACATAATTTATTTATTTATTTAACCCCCTTTTTTATTTGGGGGGGGGCTCCCGAATACGTAAACGTTGAATTTTCATGCAAAGTCCGCTATACAAAGCCATTCCTAGCGAATGTTGTACTCCGATACAAGGAGAAGATAGCGGGCCTGAACAAAGATGAGAGAACTCCATAGCCGGATACATATTCCGTATTGTACCATTTCCGGTAGAACGTTGCAGCTCGGCATGCGAAGGGCATCACGAAGCGTCCGCTCAGCTCCCGGCTCTACTGTGTAATTACAATTTCGTTTTTTCTTAACTTTCCGCAGACGTTAAAGAGTTGATAAGCGATAAAGTCACCGTTTAATGCAACGCCCCGCTGATTCTCTGACACCGCGACCTTCCACGCAGCCGCGCACTTTGTAGCTGCCACGTTCGCGGAAGCACTGAACCGACTCCTCGCCGGGCCCCAGCACAGCGCGGCTTCTCTCGGTGCGACCCAGAAGTGACAGAAAATTTCGCTCTTCCAGGAAGGTGGAAACCAGGCGAGAACATTCATCTCAGGCATGTTTAAGGCTGAAAGCACCAGGAGACCCAGGAGCCGCAATCTATCATTCACAAAGGGTTTGAATCCTGCCTCACGCTGGAAATGGCATCGCCTCGGTGGGGCGCCGCCGAGTGAGTGGAATGGTGCCTCCTCCCCGCTCATCCATTACAGCGGACGAGGGATGAATCTGTGCTGGAAGATGCCTGCCGTTCAGCTACCAATGTAATAAAACGCTGAAGGAAACAAAAAAAAAATCGTCCGCTGGGATGATGCTGCAAACTATCGCACGCCGGCAGATGGTTTGGTTAAAGATTGTTCTGCAGTGAAGGTTAAACGCTATCCAGCACGCCTGGATTTAAAGCGAACTAAACTCACTTAATGAACATGAACTATTGGTAATCCTTATGCTGCTACTATTAGTAAACACATAGGAAGGTAGATTGTATTTACTTTTTACGTTTTAAACATGTTTTTTCTTCATTTTTTTGTTACTTCCTGGTTTCTGGCCTAGGCCACAATGATGCCATCCATCCCAGGAGTCTTCAGCTAAGCGCACCCTCTTGCCTGCAATCCTGAGCTATAGATTCCAGGAAGTAAATGCTACATGTGTCATCTGCCCTTACTCAAGATGGCTGTGGCTAGAAATGCTAAAAGGGTGTTTTTCAAAGTGATTTCTCAGAAAATCAAAGCATTCGTATGCGAAACAAAATTTTTCACTGTTGTTCAACCGGACTTTTTATCGTTATTGGTTAAAACATCCTGCTCATCAACGAAGAGAAAATCGTTCCATCAGCGGTTCCGTGAAATTTTCCCTACGATTTTCTTGCCGTGTGTACGAGGCATAATGATTTTGCTGGTGATCCTGATATGTAAGGGTTCTCTGTACAAAATGTGAAAGTCCTTGTATCAGTTATTATTCTTAATGTATTATGAATGATTATTTCATTTAGTGTTTGCTTTATGCAGGCCATAGATGGGGAGAAAAACGGCAGATTTTCGGCCGATTAACGAACTATCGGTCGGTCTAAAAAACTTACCTGACCGCCAATTATTACGAAAATCGGCCGATTAATGAGTAACCTATAACGGGAAATGATGTCATTTTGTGGCCTTTGTGATCCTTTTTCGGAAAACGATCGTTCGTTTTTGACCATCAATGAGGATAAAGTCGGGCGTTTTTCGAAAATTTTCCAACATCACCGATAATCTGAAAGTCCAAAATACACGAAAAACGGCCGACAAAATCGTCCACTAACGATAAGATAATCGGCCGGTTTTATTTTCGGACGAAAAATCGGCCGTTTTTCTCCCCATCTATGGCCTGCATTAGTTTTAGAACCACAATTTTCGACCACGCTTTTTATCTTCGAAAATGTATTTCTTTTGTCTGTGTGTTTAATCACTATACCTGGTTGTATTGGAATAGATATTATCAGCATGTTTTCTTTACTTTGTGACGGAAGATTTAGTAGTACATTGTATCTGTTTACAACCATCTGTGTATCAGTTTTGCATTTGAATGTCAGCCTTGAAGATGGGAGATTGCTTTGAACCCTTGAAACATGTTGGCTGTTTATTGGCCTGATGCTCTTCTTGTACGTTGTATATCACAGTAAATAGGTGCAGCGCTAAAAATATTAATATATACGGTATATATTGTATGATACAATATCAGCAAGTGCAGGATAGATGATATCACCTAGTGGTGATTATTAGTGACTAAATAGTTCAAGGTGATAAAATCGTGTGGATCCTGAGGGATCACAATTCCAGATGTGCGGGTGTCCTGATCCAGGAGTGATAGACAATGTGATTCAAAATGAATGAAATACGCACTCACCAGAAGTGCGTTTAAAATACGCAATATGAAATCCTGCGTCATCAAGCAGTAAGTAGATCATCTGTTTCCAGGTCAGATCACACCATAAATCACCATCCAGGCTCATCAGCGTGTAGCGCAGGATTTCATATTGCGTATTTTAAACGCACTTCTGGTGAGTGCGTATTTCATTCATTTTGAATCACATCGTCTATCACTCCTGGATCAGGACACCCGCACATCTGGAATTGTGATCCCTCAGGATCCACACGATTTTATCACCTTGAACTATTTAGTCACTAATAATCACCACTAGGTGATATCATCTATCCTGCACTTGCTGATATTGTATCATACAATATATACCGTATATATTAATATTTTTAGCGCTGCACCTATTTACTGTGATATATATTGTACTGGAGGTTTTCTTATGGTTACCTTTTTTTGGTGTTTCAGCAGCTTAATCTTTACTCTTTAAAGCTAAAGGTAGCGCTCGCTTAGCACCCTTTTATTGTCTTCTTGTACGTTGTATGCACAGGAGTTGATTTACTAAAACTGGGGAGTGCAAATCTGGTGCAGCTGTGCATAGAAACCAATCAGCTTCCAGGTTTTATTGTCAAAGCTTCATTGAGCAAGCTGAAGCTAGAAGCTGATTGGCTACCATGCAGAGATGCACCAGATTTTGCACTCTCTGGTTTTAGTAAATCAACCCCATGGAAGGATGGGGGAGTTTACGTTGCATAATAAAAAATATTTAACCACTTCCTGTCCGGCCCATGTATATAAGCGGCCGGACAGGAGCAGTGCAGGAGCTGGTGGCCATTTATAAACATCCTTTCTCTGCCTGTATGCGCTCCCTGGGAGCGCGCACACCGCGATCCGGATCGCTGTACGGGACCTCTGTGTGAGGTCCAGATCATGTGATCACTGATTGGCCAATCAGTGATCACATGAATAGTAGTAAGCAAGATGTCACTTCCTGACAATAATTGCTTACTACTTGTGAAATCTGGGAATGATCACAGAGATCTCATGGTACAGGACCATTCACAACAGCCTTGTACCATGTGACAAGCTGTGACCGATCACAGCTCTCACAGTATATCTCAATGGCTGCAAGAATGCAGCCAGAGAGAAGGAGACATGATTGCTTTTATAACCTTTATGGGTGTAAAAGCAATCAGTGTAAAAAAAAAAATCTTCATCACCCCCTACAAGTAGTACAGTGTCACTATGGGTGACAGTATGTAAAAAAAACAAAACATAAATAATAATATAATAAAATTAAATAAAAATGTAAAAACATTTTTTGAAAAATTATAATTTTTGGTTATTAACTAATTTAGGTTATTTTTTTTTTACTAAAAAGATAGATGAATACATTTTGGCCAAGATTTATGAAGAAAGATTATTTATTTGCAAAACTGTATAAGAAAAACACTTTTTTTTTCAAACTGTATGGAATTTATCATTTATATAGCAAAAAAATAAAAATCCCAGTGGTGAATAAATACCACCAAAATAAATTCATATGGGTACAGTGTTGCATGACCGCGCAATTGTCATTCAAACTGTGATAGCGCTGAAAGCTGAAAATTGGTCTGGACTGGAAGGGGGTGAAAGTGTCCGGACTGGAAGGGGGTGAAAGTGTCCGGACTGGAAGGGGGTGAAAGTGTCCGGACTGGAAGGGGGGGAAAGTGTCCGGACTGGAAGGGGGGGAAAGTGTCCGGACTGGAAGGGGAGTGAAAGTGTCCGGACAGGAAGGGGGGGAAAGTGTCCGGACAGGAAGGGGGGGAAAGTGTCCGGACTGTAAGGGGGTGAAAGTGTCCGGACTGGAAGGGGGGTGAAAGTGTCCGTACTGGAAGGGGGTGAAAGTGTCCGTACTGGAAGGGGGGTGAAAGTGTCCAGGTTGGAAGGGGGGGGGGGAAGTGTCTGGACTGGAAGGGAGGTGAAAGTGTCCGGACTGGAAGGGGGTGAAAGTGTCCGGACTGGAAGGGGGGAAAGTGTCCGTACTGGAAGGGGGGTGAAAGTGTCCAGGTTGGAAGGGGGGGGGGAAGTGTCTGGACTGGAAGGGGGGTGAAAGTGTCCGGACTGGAAGGGGGTGAAAGTGTCCGGACTGGAAGGGGGGGAAAGTGTCCGTACTGGAAGGGGGGTGAAAGTGTCCAGGTTGGAAGGGGGGGGGGAAGTGTCTGGACTGGAAGGGGGGTGAAAGTGTCCGGACTGGAAGGGGGGGAAAGTGTCCGGACAGGAAGGGGGGAAAGTTTCCGGACTGGAAGGGGGGTGAAAGTGTCCAGGTTGGAAGGGGGGGGGGGGAGTGTCTGGACTGGAAGGGGGGTGAAAGTGTCCGGACTGGAAGGGGGGTGAAAGTGTCCGGACTGGAAGGGGGGGAAAGTGTCCGGACAGGAAGGGGGGGAAAGTTTCCGGACTGGAAGGGGGTGAAAGTGTCCGGACTGGAAGGGGGTGAAAGTGTCCGGACTGGAAGGGGGGGAAAGTGTCCGGACTGGAAGGGGGGGAAAGTGTCCGGACTGGAAGGGGGGGAAAGTGTCCGGACTGGAAGGGGGGGAAAGTGTCCGGACTGGAAGGGGGGGGAAAGTGTCCGGACTGGAAGGGGGTGAAAGTGTCCAGACTGGAAGGGGGGGGAAAGTGTCCGGACTGGAAGGGGGTGAAAGTGTCCGGACTGGAAGGGGGGGAAAGTGTCCGGACTGGAAGGGGGGGGAAAGTGTCCGGACTGGAAGGGGGTGAAAGTGTCCGGACTGGAAGGGGGTGAAAGTGTCCGGACTGGAAGGGGGGGGAAAGTGTCCGGACTGGAAGGGGGTAAAAGTGTCCGGACTGGAAGGGGGGGAAAGTTTCCAGACTGGATGGGGGGGGGGAAAGTGTCCGGACTTGAAGGGGTGGAAAGTGTCCGGACTTGAAGGGGTGGAAAGTGTCCGGACTGGAAGGGGGTGAAAGTGTCCGGACTGGAAGGGGGGGAAAGTGTCCGGACTGGAAGGGGGTGAAAGTGTCCGGACTGGAAGGGGGTGAAAGTGTCCGGACTGGAAGGGGGGGGAAAGTGTCCGGACTGGAAGGGGGTAAAAGTGTCCGGACTGGAAGGGGGGGAAAGTTTCCAGACTGGATGGGGGGGGGGAAAGTGTCCGGACTTGAAGGGGTGGAAAGTGTCCGGACTTGAAGGGGTGGAAAGTGTCCGGACTGGAAGGGGGTGAAAGTGTCCGGACTGGAAGAGGGTGAAAGTGTCCGGACTGGAAGGGGGTGAAAGTGTCCGGACTGGAAGAGGGTGAAAGTGTCCGGACTGGAAGGGGGTGAAAGTGTCCGGACTTGAAGTGGTTAAATAGAGTTTTCCACATGTAGTGCTCACTTAAAGTGGTCCAAAAGCCCACTCTGTGGCGCCATGTTCTCTGTTCCGCAGATCCTTACCTCATTTAGTTTCAGACTCACCGCATGACGTCATTTCACCCACTTTGTTGCCCTTTTGCCCCCTCCCAAGGGGCTCTGAATGGCTTTTAGCTGATTGTCGATATATCACTCTGTATATACTTAGCTACCCCTTCATACTTCTGAGAGGTTATAATATGCATCTCAGTTGGAAATATTTTCTTTTTGTTTGCACTGATACTCAGTGTGTGTTACAGGATCACATGATACTCAGACCACTGGACCTCTTCTGTTCTGTATGTATCCATTGTATGACACTATTGTTCTTGCTATGTTCTTTTTCTCAATAAATATATTATGAGACAAAAAAAATCCAAAAGCAAACATTTACTATATTGCAGATTACCAATTCTTAGATGTGATGGCTACATTCGTTTTTTTTTTTTTTCTTTTTTAGGCTTTTATTTTTTTATCTGGTGATCCTTCTAGTAAGTTTGGCAGAATAAGCTGTCCTGCAAATGTAGCCGTTAAAGGGTTGAGACCAACCATTTACCACTGACAGAGATGCTTACAATGATCAGCTTTTATTTACCTTTATCCGAAAAGGAACAAAACTGTTGCTGCAAATGCTAAAAAAAGTATTAGCTGGGGTTCGGATTCAATTTGTTAGTGTATCTAAATCTGCTAGTCCATCTAACACTCCCCTCCCCCAGACTGACAATGCTGCTGTCCAAAGGTGCCCCCTATGCTCCTTCATCCAGAGTGGGGCGCTCTAATACAGGAGGTGTGCTACTGGACGGATCACCAGGTGAAAACAGAAGGTAAAAAAGGCTAAAAAAAAAAAGAAAACAAATGCAGCCACCACATCTAATGATTGGTAAGCTGCAACAGTTTACATTTTTGGTTTCGGGGTTTAATACCGCTTTGGGTTCTGCTTTCTAGGAAATAGAGGTAAGCGGGCCTCTCCGAAGCATTGCAAGTCTACTTGTAAGTAAAATCCTGATGTGATTTTTGTTAAGAAAACAGTTTTCAGTCAGTGACTTTGCCTGGGCTGAGATGATGTCATCAGTCTGCTGCAGGCAGGAGGAAGCATTTCCCCGGTCCCTCTCCCCAGTGATCATACTGCAACATTTGTAGCAAGTCACAAGATGAGAAATTGCAGCCAGGGCCGTATTTCCCAATAGGCACTGTAGGCATGTGCCTACAGGCGTCCTTCCTTTTTTTGTGGACAGCTGTCCTGGAGAGTCCTGGAAATGAAGGTCTGTCACGGACGGTTGAGCAGCTAACAACGAACTTAGTGCAGATGGCACCAAAACAGATACTGCCGGGCAGGACGGGCAACAGACATTACTTTCAGCATGCACATGCCTCCAATTATCTCCTCCAGCTCCTGATCACGCGGCTGTATTGGCAGTGATTGGGTGGAACTCAGGAGGGGGTGTGGTCGCCTCGGAGGTGATCGTGCCGGCCCGCTGTCTAGTGCAGAGGGCCATCTCCAGCAGGTACTGGGGGTGGGAAGTGAGCGGAGGAGTCCGGGCCGAGGACAGTCAGGATCTCTCTAGGTGGAGTGGAGAGGGCACAGGCTGCACACAGAATAGGGGGGATCACACTAAACAGGTTGCTGTGTACACAATGCAACATCACCCTCTCCACAGGAGGGGCTGTGGTCACCAGAGCTCCTCCCCCACAGTACAAGGGGACCTCTGCGGACCCTGATGTAAAAGGGAGCTCTGATGTAAGAGGAAACACTGTGGACACTGATAGGGGAATGCTGCTGACTGTGATGTAAGGGGGAGGCTTTGGTGACCAGAGACCACCTTACATCAGAGTTCCTCCTTACTTCAGGGTCTGCAGAGGTCCCCCTTCCACTGTAAGTGGGAACCCTGCAGATTCTTATGTAAAGGAGAACTCAGAGGATTCTGATGTAAGGGGAACACTGGGGACTCATGTGTAAGGGGGGGCCCTGGTGAGCAGAGACCCCCTTACATCAGAGTTCCCCTTTACATCACAGTCCACAGTGTTACCCTTTAAATCACAGTCCGGAGTGTTCCCCTTTACATCACAGTCCAGAGTGTTCCCCTTTACATCACAGTCCAGAGTGTTCCCCTTTACATCACAGTCCAGAGTGTTCCCCTTTACATCACAGTCCAGAGTGTTCCCCTTTACATCACAGTCCAGAGTGTTCCCCTTTACATCACAGTCCGCGGTGTTCCCCTTTACATCACAGTCCGCGGTGTTCCCCTTTACATCACAATCCGGAGTGTTCCCTTTACATCACAGTCCAGAGTGTTCCCCATTACATCACAGTCCGGAGTGTTCCCCTTTACATCACAGTCCAGAGTGTTCCCCTTTACATCACAGTCCGGAGTGTTCCTCTTTACATCACAGTCCGGAGTGTTCCCCATTAAATTACAGTCCGGAGTGTTCCCCTTTACATCACAGTCCGGAGTGTTCCCCTTTACATCACAGTCCGGAGTGTTCCTCTTTACATCAGTCCGGAGTGTTCCCTCTTTTATCACAGTCCAGAGTGTTCCCCTTTAATCACAGTCCGCAGTGTTCCCCTTTACATCACAGTCCGGAGTGTTCCCCTTTAAATCACAGTCCGGAGTGTTCCCCTTTAAATCACAGTCCGGAGTGTTCCCCTTTACATCACAGTCCTCAGTGTTCCCCTTTACATCACAGTCCGGAGTGTTCCCCTTTACATCACAGTCCGCAGTGTTCCCCTTTACATCACAGTCCGCAGTGTTCCCCTTTACATCACAGTCCGGAGTTTTACCCTTTAATCACAGTCCAGAGTGTTCCCCTTTAAATCACAGTCCGGAGTGTTCTCCTTTAATCACAGTCCAGAGTGTTCCCCTTTAAATCACAGTCCGCAGTGTTCCCCTTTACATCACAGTCAAGGGTGTTCCCCTTTAAATCACAGTCCGGAGTGTTCCCCTTTAATCACAGTCCACAGTGTTCCCCTTTACAATATAAAAAATATTTTATCAACAATAAAAAAAGTTGGTCTTACTGTCCTTTTATTTTATTTGGGGAGGAAGGGGGGTGCTTCAGAATTCTCTGCCTATAGACACCTGAGATGTAAATCCAGCCCTGACAGCAGCAGGGGCTGATCTGTGTTGGACATTTGTGAACACTGCCAAGAACTGCATGCAAAGCTACCAGGACTTACAATTTTTAGATTTATTTCAGGTACTTATATAGCGCCGTCAATTTATGCAGCGCTTTACATATATATTGTACATTCACATCAGTCCCTGCCCCCGAGGAGCGTACAATCTAAGGTCCCTAACTCACATTCATACATACACATACCAGGGACAATTTAGACAGGAGCCAATTCACCTACCAGCATGTCTTTGGCGTGTGGGAGGAAACTGGAGTACCCGGAGGAGACCCATTCAGGCACAGGGAGAACATGCAAACACCAGGCAGGTGGTGCCATGGTTGGGATTCAAACCAACGACCTGAGTACTGCCAGGTGGAAGTGATAACCACTCAGCCACTGTGCTGCCCACTGCACAATAAACATTACTGCAAGATACATCTGATGAACCATCATGTCTGCTGCTGCAATGTGCCCCATAGTCCCCTGCTGCCGGAAATATATAACTCCTCTTCATGGAAGCCTACCCCGACCTCAGCTAATACTGAACTCCTCCACTCCAACCACTCCATCCCCCACAGCTATCTCCTCCTGTACCACCATCCCCTCCCTCCTAGATTGTAAGCTCCAAGGAGCAGGGCCCTCGAACCCCTCGTGTATCACATTGTATTGTTACTGTGACGAAGATGAGAGAGATAAGCAGATGATGACATTGTCAGGAGGAGTCCTGTGATCTCTGTGGGAAGTAATCCACTCTGGGAAGAAGATGGGGACCCTGAATGATGCCTGTACAAAGATGGCGGCATTCTTCCGGAGAGATAAGCAGATGATGGCATTGTCAGGAGGAGTCCTGTGATCTCTGTGGGAAGTAATCCACTCTGGGAAGAAGATGGGGACCCTGAATGATGCCTGTACAAAGATGGCGGCATTCTTCCGGAGAGATGAGCAGATGATGGCATTGTCAGGAGGAGTCCTGTGATCTCTGTGGGAAGTAATCCACTCTGGGAAGAAGATGGGGACCCTGAATGATGCCTGTACAAAGATGGCGGCATTCTTCCGGAGAGATGAGCAGATGATGGCATTGTCAGGAGGAGTCCTGTGATCTCTGTGGGAAGTAATCCACTCTGGGAAGAAGATGGGGACCCTGAATGATGCCTGTACAAAGATGGCGGCATTCTTCTGGAGAGATGAGCAGATGATGACATTGTCAGGAGGAGTCCTGTGATCTCTGTGGGAAGTAATCCACTCTGGGAAGAAGATGGGGACCCTGAATGATGCCTGTACAAAGATGGCGGCATTCTTCCGTAGAGATGAGCAGATGATGGCATTGTCAGGAGGAGTCCTGTGATCTCTGTGGGAAGTAATCCACTCTGGGAAGAAGATGGGGACCCTGAATGATGCCTGTACAAAGATGGCAGCATTCTTCCGGAGAGATAAGCAGATGATGGCATTGTCAGGAGGAGTCCTGTGATCTCTGTGGGAAGTAATCCACTCTGGGAAGTAGATGGGGACCCTGAATGATGCCTGTACAAAGATGGCGGCATTCTTCTGGAGAGATGAGCAGATGATGACATTGTCAGGAGGAGTCCTGTGATCTCTGTGGGAAGTAATCCACTCTGGGAAGAAGATGGGGACCCTGAATGATGCCTGTACAAAGATGGCGGCATTCTTCCGGAGAGATAAGCAGATGATGGCATTGTCAGGAGGAGTCCTGTGATCTCTGTGGGAAGTAATCCACTCTGGGAAGAAGATGGGGACCCTGAATGATGCCTGTACAAAGATGGCGGCATTCTTCCGGAGAGATAAGCAGATGATGGCATTGTCAGGAGGAGTCCTGTGATCTCTGTGGGAAGTAATCCACTCTGGGAAGAAGATGGGGACCCTGAATGATGCCTGTACAAAGATGGCGGCATTCTTCTGGAGAGAAGAGCAGATGATGACATTGTCAGGAGGAGTCCTGTGATCTCTGTGGGAAGTAATCCACTCTGGGAAGAAGATGGGGACCCTGAATGATGCCTGTACAAAGATGGCGGCATTCTTCTGGAGATAAGAGCAGATGAAGGCATTGTCAGGAGGAGTACTGCGATTGGTTAGGAATACTTGAAAGTGTTACATTGACTGAGCACTCCACACTTAAAATAAAAATATATTTCTGATGGAAGGTCCATTTTTAGCCTCAGCACAATGTGAATCCCGCGGATGTAATTGTAATGAAGTCCTTTCTTCCTTTGTCTTCCTCTATGAGAATGTCAGATACCATTTGGAATCCTTTTCTATGTTTTAATTACCTGTAGAGAGGTTTTCCGGCTATTGTATTTATTGCGGTTTCTAAACCATTTGACCACTTTTCTCCGTAATAAGTACATTATCTGTATGAATTACTTGCTTTTTAAAGGAAATCTCCTTTTTTTTTTTTTACCCCATGTTACATAAATCATTCAAGTTCATTCAGCTTCTCAGAGACTTCAGCGGTTGTGGTCCAGAAGCAATCAAAATAACCCCCCCCCCCCTTTTTATTCTTACTCCAACTTTTACCTTGATATCCTATTAACACGGTAAATCTTATATGACATTTTTGTCTTCGGGTTTATAGTTACTTTAATAATTATATGTCTAGGTAGCATTAGTTCTAATAACTCAAGAGCCTCCAGAGCTTCCCCCATCCTCTGGAACTCTCTACCCCAATTTATCCGACTATCGCCTACTCTGCTCACTTTCAGGTGATCTCTGAAAACCGATCTCTTCAGGGAAGCCTATCCTGCCCTCAGCTAATAATGGAATCTTCTATTCCTCCTACCAGTCCATCCCCCACAGTTATTACCTTTTGTACCACCAGCCCCTCCCTCCTAGATTGTAAGCTCCCAGGATCAGGGCCCTCCTATCCCTCTTGTATTGATCTGTATTGTTGCTGTATTGTCTCCCGTTATATTGTAAAGCGCTGAGCAAACTGTTGGCGCCATATTATTATTATACAGTATTTATAAAGCGCCAATAGTTCGCTCAGCGCTGTACATTACAGAGGGGGACAGAACATGTGACAGAACAATACCAATACAATGCAAAACATGAGGGGATTGAGGGCCCTGCTCTTTCGAGCTTACAATCTAGGAGGGAGGGGATGGTGGCACAGGAGGAGATAGCTGTGGGGGATGGAGTGGTAGGAAGAGTGGGGGAGGTCGGCAAGTTAGCAGGGGGTGGGGTAGGCTTCCCTGAAGAGGTGGGATTTCAGGGTGCGCCTAAAGGAGAGGAGAGTAGGTGATAATCTGATGGGTTGGGGCAGGGAGTTCCAGAGGATGGGTGACACCCTGGAGAAGTCCTGGAGGCGGGCATGGGAGGAGGAGACCAGGGAACTAGAGAGAAGGAGGTCTTGTGAGGAGCGGAGTGTGAGTGCTGGGCTCCATATAAATCCTGTATAATAATAATAACTAGAAAAGCTCCAATTTCTGGGGAAATTGTGTGAAGTGTTCTTGCCTCCACCAGTAGTCTACAACTGGAGTGGGCGGAGTAACTGGGTGGAGTGGCTTGTCAGTCTGCTGGCTGCTCACACACCTGGGTTCCTATGGCAACTCACTATACAGCAAGGGCAGAGAAGAGCGGTTAAAAACAAACTGCTCCAACTTGCTCACTTCACTGGTGGTTGCCATCTTCAAACGGTTGTAGTTTAAAAATTATAAATCCTACACTGAAGAGCTTTATATTGTGAGAAGCACAAGACCCAGACCTACATTTTGAGGTATTATTAGGTATTAGGTAGTATGTCTCTGAAATATTAAAAATGAAGGCAGAGTCGCGGTTTAGATATTGCCCTTCAAATATAAGATGGCTAGAGTGGAGTTTCAATGAATGTCAATGGGCGGCGTGAGTTGCAAACAAATGGTCATATTGTGAAAACTATCAGGACTATAGCTTAGCCGTGGACATTTTTAGTGGCAGCAGGGATAGCTGAACGTTTTGATATACGATTTGTGTAGGTGGGCTTGAAAATGAGGGAGTGATGGCAGTTTAGAAATCATGTCCTGATTTTTCAGCTCACACTCTAGCTTTTGTCAGCTCCCACTATAGTTTTGAACATTCCGCCATTCATTCCTATGGGACCAATTTCACCACAAAAACACTGATATTTCGTGAACCATTCAGCGAAACGTTCCACAAAGTAATAGCCCACCAATCGGGAACAATCCGCACGTTTCCGTATATTACTGTCTATGTAGTGTAAAAACTGTGGGAGGAGTTAGGGGGGTAAATTTGGCTATAATAATAAGAATATATATGTGAGATAACAGGAAGTGGTCGCCATGCAGGAACACTTAATAATAGTAAATAAGGGGAAGCTCTGCTGACTTCCATCATCCAATCATGTGCAAGAAAAAAATATGTTTTTTTTCTTTATGGTATATAAGAAATGGTGCTGCGCTACTAGTTCATACAGTGAGTGAACAATCAGCATAAAAGCATATAAATAATGTGCAAACAAAAGTGCTGCGCTACTTATTCATAAAGCGAACGAACAATCAGCATAAAGAACATATAAATCATGTGCAAAAGGGACAACCCATATAAAAAAAACTATACCAGCAGGTGTAAGAGCAACAATGAGTGTAACAAGTAGCAACCAAAATAAATAGTGACCAAAAAATGGTGGATACAATAGATGCACAAAACCATCAAGTGAAAAAAGTGTGAAGTGGGCAAAAAAAAAATATAATAAATAAATGGATGGAAAACAAATATTTTCAATGGCAAAAATGTGACAATGAACTAAATTGTCCCAAAAAAACAGTGAATCTTCAGCACAAGCCGTGAAATATCAGTGACCCCCAACAAAAGGGACAATCCTTCACCATCTAGCGTGTGTGCTCACCTTCCAACTGCGAAGGGGTCACAAAGCAGAAACACGGACCGATGATCTCAGATCGGATGGATCTCAGTGGTAAGACAAACAAGAGCTCCTCTCCATGGCATATAAATCAAGCAGTAATACCGATGTCCTTAAAAGGTGTGTAACTTTAAATCTCCTCCTCAAATATCCTCACAAAAAAGGATCAAAAAAGAGCTCCCATAGTGTAGTAAGTAAATACAGAATGACGTCACCACGCTTCCGTCCTATGCGTTACGTCACAAGTCACGTGACTTCATCAGGAGACCATGCTTCCTTTATCAGGGTCTCTCCCCCTCTCCCTATGTGTGTATATATATATATATATATATATATATATATATATACACATACACACACAGTTAGGTCCATATATATTTGGACACAGGCAACACACAATTTTATTTTTTTTTAGGTATTTACCTAACATATTCCAGCTATAGTTTTATAATGGATATGGGCTGAAAGTGCACACTCTCAGGTCTAATTTGAGGGTATGTACATCCACATTGGAGGAAGGGTTTAGAAATTACAGTTCTTAAGAATAGCCATCCCCAATTCATCAATTAAGCAGGTAAAATGTCTGGAGTTGATTCTAAGTGCGGTATTTGCATTTGGAATCCATTGCCGTGAACCTACATTATGTGTTCAAAGGAGCTGTCCATGCAAGTGAAACAGGCCATTGTAAGGCTTCAAAAACAAAACGAATCCATCAGAGAGATCGCAGCAACATTAGGAGTGGCCAAATCATCAGTTTGGTCCATTCTGAGGAAAGAAGAACGCACTGGTGAGCTCAGCAACATAAAAAGGCATGGACGTCCATGGAGGACAACAGTGGAGGATGATCGCAGGAACCTCTCTATGGTAAAGAAAAACCCATTCACAACATCCAGACAAGTGAAGGACACTCTCCAGGAGGTGGGCGTATCATTGTCAGTCTACAATCAAGAGAAGACTTCACGAGAGCAAATACAGAGGTTCACCACAAGGTGCAAACCATCCATTTGATATAAGATTTGTGTAGGTGGGCTTGAAAATGAGGGTGGGCTTGAAAATGAGGGAGTGATGGCAGTTTAGAAATCATGTCCTGATTTTTCAGCTCACACTCTAGCTTTTGTCAGCTCCCACTATAGTTTTGAACATTCCGCCATTCATTCCTATGGGACAAATTTCACCACAAAAACACCGATACATCGTGAACCATTCAGCGAAACGTTCCACAAAGTAATAGCCCACCAATCGGGAACAATCTGCACGTTTCCGTATATTACTGTCTATGTAGTGTAAAAACTGTGGGAGGAGTTAGGGGGGTAAATTTGGCTATAATAATAAGAATATATATGTGAGATAACAGGAAGTGGTCACCATGGAAGAACACTTAATAATAGTAAATAAGGGGAAGCTCTGCTGACTTCCATCATCCAATCATGTGCAAGAAAAAAATATGTTTTTTTTCTTTATGGTATATAAGAAATGGTGCTGCGCTACTAGTTCATATAGTGAGTGAACAATCAGCATAAAAGCATATAAATAATGTGCAAACAAAAGTGCTGCGCTACTTATTCATAAAGCGAACGAACAATCAGCATAAAGAACATATAAATCATGTGCAAAAGGGACAACCCATATAAAAAAAACTATACCAGCAGGTGTAAGAGCAACAATGAGTGTAACAAGTAGCAACCAAAATAAATAGTGACCAAAAAATGGTGGATACAATAGATGCACAAAACCATCAAGTGAAAAAAGTGTGAAGTGGGCAAAAAAAAAATATAATAAATAAATGGATGGAAAACAAATATTTTCAATGGCAAAAATGTGACAATGAACTAAATTGTCCCAAAAAAACACAGTGAATCTTCAGCACAAGCCGTGAAATATCAGTGACCCCCAACAAAAGGGGCAATCCTTCACCATCTAGCGTGTGTGCTCACCTTCCAACTGCGAAGGGGTCACAAAGCAGAAACACAGACCGATGATCTCAGATCGGATGGATCTCAGTGGTAAGACAAACAAGAGCTCCTCTCCATGGCATATAAATCAAGCAGTAATACCGATGTCCTTAAAAGGTGTGTAACTTTAAATCTCCTCCTCAAATATCCTCACAAAAAAGGATCAAAAAAGAGCTCCCATAGTGTAGTAAGTAAATACAGAATGACGTCACCACGCTTCCGTCCTATGCGTTACATCACAAGTCACGTGACTTCATCAGGAGACCATGCTTCCTTTATCAGGGTCTCTCACCCTCTCCCTATGTGTACATATATATATATATATATATATATATATACAGATACACACACAGTTAGGTCCATATATATTTGGACACAGGCAACACACAATTTTATTTTTTTTTTAGGTATTTACCTAACATATTCCAGCTATAGTTTTATAATGGATATGGGCTGAAAGTGCACACTCTCAGGTCTAATTTGAGGGTATGTACATCCACATTGGAGGAAGGGTTTAGAAATTACAGTTCTTAAGTATAGCCATCCCCAATTCATCAATTAAGCAGGTAAAATGTCTGGAGTTGATTCTAAGCGCGGTATTTGCATTTGGAATCCATTGCCGTGAACCTACATTATGTGTTCAAAGGAGCTGTCCATGCAAGTGAAACAGGCCATTGTAAGGCTTCAAAAACAAAACGAATCCATCAGAGAGATCGCAGCAACATTAGGAGTGGCCAAATCATCAGTTTGGTCCATTCTGAGGAAAGAAGAACGCACTGGTGAGCTCAGCAACATAAAAAGGCATGGACGTCCATGGAGGACAACAGTGGAGGATGATCGCAGGAACCTCTCTATGGTAAAGAAAAACCCATTCACAACATCCAGACAAGTGAAGGACACTCTCCAGGAGGTGGGCGTATCATTGTCAGTCTACAATCAAGAGAAGACTTCACGAGAGCAAATACAGAGGTTCACCACAAGGTGCAAACCATCCATAAGCCTGAAGAATAGAAAAGCCAGATTAGACTTTGCCAAAAAACATCTAAAAAGCCGGAACAGTTCTGAAAAATCATTCTTTGGACGGATGAAACTAAGATTAATCTGCACCAGAATGACGAGAAGAACAAAGTGTGGAGAAGGCTTGGAACAGCTCATGATCCAAAGCACACAACGTCATCTGTAAAACATGGTGGAGGCAGTGTGATGACATGGGTGGAGGCAGGGTGATGGCATGGGCGGAGGCGAGGTGATGGCATGGGCGGAGGCAGTGTGATGACATGGGTGGAGGCAGTGTGATGGCATGGGCATGCATGGCTTCCAGTGACACTGGGTCATTGGTGTTTATTGATGATGTGACAGAAGACAGAAGCAGCCGGATGAATTCTGCCATGTTTACAGATATACTGTCAGCCCAGATTCAGTCAAATGGAGCAAAGGTGATTGGACAGCGCTTCACAGTACAGATGGACAATGATCCAAAACACACTGCTAAAGCAACCCAGGAGCTTTTGATGGAAAAGAAGTGGAACATTCTGCAATGGCCGAGTCAATCACCTGATCTCAGCCCAATTGAGCATGCATTTCACTTGCTGAAGGCAAAACTAAAGGCAGAAAGACCCACAAACAAAGAACAACTGAAGCCAGCTGCAGTTAGAGCCTGGCAAAGCATCAGAAAGGAGGAAACCCAGTCTTTGGTCATGTCCATGGGTTCCAGACTTCAGGCAATTGAGCATGCATTTCACTTGCTGAAGGCAAAACTAAAGGCAGAAAGACCCACAAACAAAGAACAACTGAAGACAGCTGCAGTTAGAGCCTGGCAAAGCATCAGAAAGGAGGAAACCCAGTCTTTGGTCATGTCCATGGGTTCCAGACTTCAGGCAAAGCATCAGAAAGGAGGAAACTCAGTCTTTGGTCATGTCCATGGGTTCCAGGCTTCAGGCAAAGCATCAGGAAGGAGGAAACCCAGTCTTTGGTCATGTCCATGGGTTCCAGGCTTCAGGCAAAGCATCAGGAAGGAGGAAACCCAGTCTTTGGTCATGTCCATGGGTTCCAGGCTACAGGCAAAGCATCAGGAAGGAGGAAACCCAGTCTTTGGTCATGTCCATGGGTTCCAGGCTTCAGGCAAAGCATCAGGAAGGAGGAAACCCAGTCTTTGGTCATGTCCATGAGTTCCAGACTTCAGGCAAAGCATCAGGAAGGAGGAAACCCAGTCTTTGGTCATGTCCATGGGTTCCAGGCTTCAGGCAAAGCATCAGAAAGGAGGAAACCCAGTCTTTGGTCACGTTCATGGGTTCCAGACTGCAGGCAGTCATTGCCAGTAAAGGATTCTCAACAAAATATTACAAATGTACATTTTATTTATGATTATATTAATTTGAGCCCCTGAAAATGGAGGTACTGTGTATAAAAATGGTTGCAGTTCCTAAAATGTGTACTTGATATTAATGTTCAACCCCTTGAATTAAATCTGAAAGTCTGCACTTCAAATTCATTCAGATTGTTTTGTTTTAATTTATTCTGGTGGCATACAGAGCCAAAAGTACGAAAATTGTGCCTGTGTCCAAATATATATGGACCTAACTATATATATATATATATATATATCAGATCTTTTTTCCAAACAAGTATAGTAATTCAACCTATCACCGTAAAACCTCTCAAGAAATCACGTGGGACCCGCTTTGATGTTGCCAGTCAACATTCTGCCAGCCGGTGCAGTAATCATACATATGGTGGTATTAATGATGGGAAAGTTACTCCATCCATGAGTCAGAATCCTAATTCTCCTGTTGTCTGACACATGCCGAGATCCATTCTTTTTTTTTTTTGTTTTAGCGTGCATATTACATGGAACGCCTGGAATCAAGCAAACACCATTCATCTGACTCCTTTTATCTAGGTCAAAAAACAATTTTCTTTCTGCTACTTTGCAAGGGAAAAAAAAAGCAACATAAATAAAAGTGTCTGAGAACACGAAGCAATTGTGCCTAACTGCTTCAAAATCAGAAACCTTAGCTGCTAATTACACTTTTCTGCCTGTCCGATCACATCCAGGAGTGCTAACAGTGCTGTCATGTGCGGGAACAGACAGCGTGCAGGAAGAGTACGAGGATCTAGGAATTAATGGCCTACTTACACATGACGGTGGAGGGGAAGATGGCTGGTGACAGGAAGCGATAGTGCCATAGGGCACCAATAGGACAAGGGCTGAGGAAGGGTAAAAAAAAAAGAGGACCTGTTACTTATCAATGTTCATAGGCCTACCAGATTAAAAATGTATGCTTTCTGCAAAAAAATGACTTTTTAATTTCAAATGATTGCATGGATTCTGCCAAACAAGAAATCAACAAGACCTTCTAGATCAGGGTGCCAAACTGGTGACCCTCCAGCTGTTGCCAAACTACAAGTCCCATCATGCTTCTAACTTTGGGAGTCATGCTTGTAACTGTCAATCTTGCAATGCCTCATGGGACTTGTAGTTTGGCAACAGCTGGAGGGCTGCCAGTTTGACAACTGTGTTCTTGGTGAACCTGACCTCCAACCTTCCCTTCAGTCTTGCACAGGTGTAGCGGCTCCTCCCCTTCAGTCTTGCACAGGTGTACAGGCTCCTCCCCTTAAGGCTTGCACAGGTGTACTGTCTCCTCCCCTTCAGTCTTGCACAGGTGTACTTGTGGCAGGCGCAGCACCCTTTGGTGCCTAGTGCGCTGTGGCATTAGAAAAATTATGCAATTGCTGTTTCTTTGTTTGATTAGACTGACTTTACTCTGGAATTCCTCCAATGCCGCTCTATGGATGCAGTAGGTTTAAAGAGCACACCGAATACTTTAGTTAACTTCGTTAATAACTTCAATCTTCTTCATATAACAGCTTACAATGGCTTGTTTTGTTTCATATTACAATGGTTTAATTCGTATTACATTGGGTTGATTCAATAGCTTATCTCGATAGATTCATTAGCTTATGTTGTTAGATTAATTCAGTAGATTGATAAATTCGATAGGTTCGATTATGATTACTCTACAGTGACGATTCGTAAGTTCGTTATATTCGATAAGTTCGTAAGTTCGTTATATTCGATAAGTTCGTAAGTTCGTTATATTCGATAAGTTCGTTATATTCGATAAGTTCGTAAGTTCGTTATATTCGATAAGTTCGTAAATTCGGTGGAACTACAAGTAAACACACACAACAGTTTTAACATACAGATCTACCTGCACTGCCAAACAATAGAGGAACACACAAGTTCATTAAATACCTACTTGGCCTGCTCTGCTTCCATAAAGCTTTTCTGATTGGAACTTTATCTGTTTCCTCTTCTGTCTGCTGAGCATGTGTCTCTAGAAAATCCTAGCAGGGAGTTTTACACAGGCATAAATGTGAAACTGGCTGGGATTGGTTAAGGCTCTGTACAGTGTGAGGCTGTCTGTGATTGGCTCATCTTTAACTAACTCTTAAAGGCATATTTTCCTTTTCTGCTTCTGCTAACACAATGAATATATAAATGTCATATAACAATCAAAGACATAAATTACAGCAATGATTCTGCTTTTGGCTTTAATATATGCACATATACACTGTACTGAGGTTATTGGCAGGTTTGGTATACACATATATGTGAACCATATTAACAACCTAGAACTGGTCTTAGCTGGCCAGCTACAGTACTGGCTCCTCCCCTTTAGTCTTGCACAGGTGTCCCAGCTCCTCCCCTTTAGTCTTGCACAGGTGTACCAGCTCCTCCCCTTCAGTTTTGCACAGGTGTACCGGCTCCTTTTCTTTAGTCTTGCACAGGTGTACCGGCTCCTCCCCTTCAATCTTGCACAGTTGTACCGTCTCCTCCCCTTCAGTCTTGCACAGTTGTACTGGCTCCTCCCCTTTAGTCTTGCACAGGTGTAACGGCTCCTCCCTTTTAGTCTTGCACAGGTGTACCGTCTCCTCCCCTTCAGTCTTGCACAGGTGTAACGGCTCCTCCCTTTCAGTCTTGCACAGGTGTACAAGCTCCTCCCCTTTAGTCTTGCACAGTTGTATTGGCTCCCCCCCTTCAGTCTTGCACAGGTGTACTGTCTCCTCCCCTTCAGTTTTGCACAGTTATACCGGCTCCTCCCCTTTAGTCTTGCACAGGTGTAACGGCTCCTCCCCTTCAGGCTTGCACAGTTGTAGCGGCTCCTCCCCTTCAGGCTTGCACAGTTGTATCGGCTCCTCCCCTTCAGGCTTGCACAGTTGTACTGGCTCCTCCCCTTCAGGCTTGCCTGCAGCGGGGCTGGGTGCTGCACCCGTCCTTCCTGGGTGCACTAAAATGCCAGGAGGGATGAACTGCAGCTGAACAGCTCAATGTGCAAAGGGCCTGAATGTGCAACTTTGTGAATTTGAGATGTGAATATTTGGACAATATGGGGGGGGTTTACTAAAACTGGTGGGTGCTCTCAGGATCTGGTGCAGCTTTGCATGGTAACCAATCATCTTCAAAACTTCAGCATGTTCAATTAAGTTTTGACAATAAGCCCCCGTTCACACTGATGCGACTTGTCATGCAATCTGACATTTCAAATCGCATGACAAGTCGCACCCTATGATCGGCAATGGAATCGTTCTAATCGGTGCGGCTCCGACTTCGTTGTATGTCGATAAGTTGAAAATAACAAGAGAATAAAAAATAAATAGACAAAATGTGCAACTGTGTTTTTAATTTGCGTAACAACACCTTGCACACCTACTACACGTTTGTATTTTTTAAAATGAGTTTTGTTTTGAAATCTTCATCAAGCACAGATTTGCCACAATGGAGGGACTGGGGGAGTGGGAGCCGTAGGCTTGGCAGTGACAACCTCAATGATTGGCATCAGAGGACCTGTGCGGTCACGTCGATGAGCGTGACATAACTGCAGCCATGATTTACTTTCTATTCTTTCTGGACAATGGATTTCCAGACAGACCTTCCCATCTGTATTTACATGAGTACATAAACAGCAAGAGAAAGCAGAAACCGGATCCCTCGGCACAGAGAGCTGAGATTCAGCCTCACAAGGGAGGCATTACCATTTGGCACATTCTCCCAGACTGACTTTGCTGCAAAGGCAGTAAAAGATATTAGATTTGTAATTATGAAGTTGGATGCCAGGACCTCATTACAAGAAATGTGCGAGGTGAGAGAAAAGGGATTTTGAGTTCCTTTTTTCAATCTTAAAAACGCACCCCAGGCCACTGTTCGCAGAATCACATATCTTTTTGTCTTTTTTACATTTTGGACTGGGAAGGGAATGCGTCATCTACATAGCATGTGTCGGGAGACCAGAAAGGAGCAGAAAGCTCTTTACTATGGGTGGCCAGATTTCTAACCTTTTTAAAATGGTCCCAGAGACATGGGAAGACATCGGATCATTTTTGCTGATAGGGTAACATACTCATGTCTATGGGCTCAGGCAAATGATTGTTGTCCGACATTGCTTGAATGTTCATACAGAGTCTGATATCATCGCCATGGTACTGGCAGTGTGCATCACTCTACTTGTCCCTTCTTTAAATCTGACCCCAGGCCTCCTCCCCTTCAGTCTTGCACAGGTGTACCGGCTCCTCCCCTTCAGTCTTGCACAGGTGTACCGGCTCCTCCCCTTCAGCCTTGCACAGTTGCATTGGCTCCTCCCCTTCAGTCTTGCACAGGTGTACCGGCTCCTCCCCTTCAGTCTTGCACAAGTGTACAAGCTCCTCCCCTTCACTTTTGCACAGGTGTACCGACTCCTCCCCTTCATTCTTGCACAGGTGTACCGGCCCCTCCCCTTCAGTCTTGCACAGGTGTACTGGCTCCTCCCCTTCAGCCTTGCACAGGTGTATCAGCTCCTCCCCTTCAGTCTTGCACAGGTGTACCGGCTCCTCCCCTTCAGTCTTGCACAGTTTTACCAGCTCCTCCCTTTCAGTCTTGCACAATTGTACCGGCTCCTCCCCTTCAGTCTTGCTCAGGTGTCCTGGCTCCTCCCTTTCAGTCTTGCACAATTGTACTGGATCCTCCCTTTCAGTCTTGCACAGGTGTACTGGATCCTCCCCTTCAGTCTTGCACAGGTGTACTGGATCCTCCCCTTCAGTCTTGCACAGTTGCCACGGCTCCTCCCCTTCAGTCTTGCACAGTTGCACCAGCTCCTCTCTTCAGTCTTGCACAATTGTACCGGATCCTCCCCTTCAGTCTTGCACAATTGTACTGGATCCTCCCCTTCAGTCTTGCACAATTGTACCGGCTCCTCCCCTTCAGTCTTGCACAGGTGTACCAGCTCCTCCCTTTCAGTCTTGCACAATTGTACCGGCTCCTCCCCTTCAGTCTTGCACAGGTGTACCGGCTCCTCCCCTTCAGTCTTGCACAGGTGTACCGGCTCCTCCCCTTCAGTCTTGCACAGGTGTACCAGCTCCTCCCCTTCAGTCTTGCACAGGTGTACCAGCTCTAACAATAGTCACATGATTGGGAGTCAGATGGCTACCGATCATTAGGGGGGACCAATAGCTGTCTTTGACAGCTTTGTCTCTGTGCTGGGAGCTCACTTTCAGTGCAGAAACATCAACCACCCAGTAATGCCTATGGGTGGTGTGTGGGCGTTACATCCCACCCTTCCACCATTGCACATACAGTTGTGCTCAGAAGTTTGCATCCCCCGGCAGAAATTGTGAAATTTTGGCATTGATATTGAACATATGACTGATCATGGTGGGGGGGGATGATACAGGGAAGGCAAAATAAAAGCAAAATAAACTTCAGCCTAATTGCTCTGCTGTCAGCAGTCAGTTTTATGACGCCTCCATATGTAACCTCCCTCCTCTGTCTGTTGGAACCTGTGGATGGGGTATCAAGGATAATCAAGTTTATAAATAGAATTTGTACCCTTTCATGTTCAATTATGTCAGTAAGCCATGCCTTGCGGCCAATGAGAATTCTTCAGACTTTGCTGGTAGCCATGTTGGCACACTCTCCCCCCTAATAACAGTAATAACCTCATTAAGAGGCCCTACATGATAGCAAACCTCTAATTAAGGAGATGGATGCCAGGATCTCACAGACATGACATCAGCGGGAATGCAGAAACACCTAGCCGCCCCCCCCCCCCGCTGGAAACTCCCTAACGACGGAGAGGCCCGTGACGGCGTCTATCAACAGGTGTGCACAAGGGCTCCGCACCAGCAAACAATGGCAGACACGCAGGTTATGACAGGTTTCTATTCCGGCGCTGCAAGCACACTTGACAGGTTCAATTTCAGCCGGGAAAGAATAAACACGAGGTAAACAGGCTGGGAGCAACAAGCCACGGAGGGGGAAAACAACACTCAGCGGACTAGACGGAGCGACAGCTCATGAAATCACATACACAAACACAGCGCAGAGCGCGCCGCGGAGGTTGTTTTTCCCGCTTACTCAGAAAGACAACACTATCACGTTTCCAATTTAGTTTTGCAGATGGCACTGATCTGTGCAGAAGCCACACAAACAAATTCCGTATTCCCGCTACAAGACGGGCAGCGTTCTACCAGTGATGTGCACAAACCAGACGGGGGAGAAAGCGGACATGCTACTTGCCGGAAAGAAATCAGAAAGCGCAGAACTCTTAAAGGGAACGGTTATTATAATTTCTTTATTTATTATGAGCAAGACAAAAAAGTGGAAGGTCTAAAAAAGATTATTTTGTCAGTATGAAATACTGTATATCAGGGGTGGGCAAACTTTTTGACTTGAGGGCCGCAATGGGTTCATATATTGGACCCGGGGGCCGGACCAAGAGTAGATGAATGATGTGTATGTGTCATCCATAGTAAGTATAGTAATATTCCCCCATAGTAAGCATAGTATTTAATCCCCCATATAGTAATTCATCCCCCATATAGTAATTCACCCCCCTATAGTAATTCATCCCCCCTATAGTAATTCATCCCCCCTATAGTAATTCATCCCCCATAGTAATTCATCCCCCATATAGTAATTAATCCCCCATAGTAATTCATCCCCCATAGTAATTCATCCCCCATATAGTAATTCATCCCCCCTATAGTAATTCATACCCCATAGTAATTCATACCCCATAGTAATTCATCAGCCATAGTAATTCATCCCCCATAGTAATTCATCCCCCCTATAGTAATTCATCCCCCCTATAGTAATTCATCCCCCCTATAGTAATTCATCCCCCATAGTAATTCATCCCCCATATAGTAATTCATCCCCCATATAGTAATTCATCCCCCATAGTAATTCATCCCGCATAGTAATTCATCCCCCATATAGTAATTCATCCCCCATATAGTAATTCATCCCCCATATAGTAATTCATACCCCATAGTAATTCATCCCCCATATAGTAATTCATCCCCCATATAGTAATTCACCCCCCATAGTAATTCATACCCCATAGTAATTCATCCCCCATATAGTAATTCATCCCCCATATAGTAATTCACCCCCCATAGTAATTCATCCCCCATAGTAATTCATCCCCCATATAGTAATTCATCCCCCCTATAGTAATTCATACCCCATAGTAATTCATCCCCCATAGTAATTCATCCCCCATAGTAATTCATCCCCCATATAGTAATTCATCCCCCATAGTAATTCATACCGCATAGTAATTCATCCCCCATATAGTAATTCATCCCCCATATAGTAATTCATACCCCATAGTAATTCATCCCCCATATAGTAATTCATCCCCCATATAGTAATTCACCCCCCATAGTAATTAATCCCCCATAGTAATTAATCCCCCATATAGTAATTCATCCCCCATAGTAATTAATCCCCCCTATAGTAATTCATCCCCCATAGTAATTAATCCCCCATATAGTAATTCATCCCCCATATAGTAATTCATCCCCCATATAGTAATTCATCCCCCACATAGTAATTAATCCCCCATATAGTAATTCATCCCCCATATAGTAATTCATCCCCCATAGTAATTCATCCCCCATAGTAATTCATCCCCCATATAGTAATTCATTCCCCATATTAATTCATCCCCCATATTAAGTCCCCAAGTCCCCCCTGTGTCAATTCACTTACCTTTGCTCCGCGCGTTCCTCTCGCCGTGTTCCCGCGCCGTTCCGGTGTAGCATGAAAATCTGTCTCCTATGAGGATCTGTCCCCCTCGACGTATCTGCGCATGTGCCAGTTTCAGGCATTAGCAGCCGATCGGCGATCTCCGGCACATGCGCAGATACGTCGAGGGGGACAGATCCTCATAGGAGACAGATTTTCATGCTACACCGGTCTTCAGGGTGGACTGTGAGAGGAGCCTAGCGGGAGCCTAGCTCCGCGGGCCGGATTAAAAGGTCCGCCGGGCCGTAGTTTGCCCATTGCTGCTGTATATGAATATTTTGTAATCACATTGTTATCCATCAGGTGGCATTCCAGTCTCCTTTTCACATTTTTTTCCAACTCTCGTAATCTCCTTTGCTGAAAAAGCCTGTTGCTTACAGGTCTCAGTAGCTCAAGATGTCGTTTCTCAGAGCAGTGACTCCTCCCCTTTCCTAGTAAGGCAGAGCACTACCAGATGAGGGTATATGTCCCTTAGCTGCGTGCAAATTTTAACCAAATGTTGAGTTGGCAATTACACTGGGGGGGGTTCTCTGGTGGGTGAATGAGGCAGCAGAGAATGAGTAGGTTATTATTGTTAAATAAAATGTAAAAAGTGAGCGCTCTTATATAAGCAGCTAATGCACAAAAGGTAATCACAATATACCTATAAAATGACAAGTAAAACAAAGTGCAGCGCTGGATTGTATCAAAATTGAGACAGAAATAGTCAGTGATAGTGTATTATATCATATGACCGAATCCCAGGGATAGCTGATTGAAACAGGAACCAATGGAAAAAATGCGCACTCACCAGACGCATATGATAATATCCATTGGAATCTTTATAGTAGATGAAAAGGATGAACATCCATCTATAGGTCATTCAGCCTGGGAGAAAGTATTTAGTAGGTCCGGAGGTCCCCTTAAGGATGGTATGGTGATCAGCCAGGATCCGAAGCTCCGTCCCTCTGGTGGTGGTGGATCAGACTACAGGTATCCTGAAAGTTGATTTATGGGCACCTGTTTTTTGGCTCCTTTTTGGAGCTAAATCAACTTTCAGGATTCCAGTGGATATTATCATATGCGCATTATCCATGCGCGTCCGGTGAGTGCGCATTTTTTCCATTGGTTCCTGTTTCAATCAGCTATCCCTGGGATTCGGTCATATGATATAATACACTATCACGGACTATTTATGTCTCAATTTTGATACAATCCAGCGCTGCACTTTGTTTTACAGGTTATTATTGTTATACAGAATTTATGGCGCCAACAGTTTGCTCAGCGCTTTGCAATATAACGGGAGACAATACAGCAACAATACAGTTCAATACAAGAGGGTTAGGAGGGCCCTGATCCTGAGAGCTTACAATCTAAGAGGGAGGGGCTGGTGGTACAAAAGGTAGTAACTGTGGGGGATGGACTGGTAGGAGGAATAGAAGATTCAGTTTTTCAGAGATCGCCTAAAAGAGGGCAGAGTAGGCGATAGTCTGATATTTACAATATAACGGGAGACAATACAGCAACAATACAAATCAATACAAGAGAGGAGGGCCCTGATCCTGGGAGCTAACAATCTAAGAAGGTTGTCACAGATCAGCTATCACCTATGGTTCCACATGGTTTGTCCTTACCTCCATACTGCTGTGGTTCTCCTGGTAACTGTGGTCCTGCAGGCATGTGCTCTGTTCTTTCTTCTCCACAGCACAGTATCAGGACCCGGGTTTGAACCTGCAACCTCTGCAATGTCTCTTCTTGCTGAGCCCCACCTGAGATGCTGAAGAGCTCCCTGATTGTTTGAACTTTTTTGCCTTCTCTTGTTTATTGCTGAACCTTGAACTCTTTGCTCCTCTCAAGAACTTTCTGATCCCTTGCGAGGTAAAGTCATAATGTGCTAGAATGTATCACATACTAGCACATTATGAAGAACTTACCTTATAATGAAGCCCTGTCACCGCTGCAAAGGGTTCCATCTTCACCCGGTATTCCTTCCGGGACTGTGAGTTCCTGCCATCTGACTGGCTAAGCCACGATGACGTGACTCCCATGTATGCAAGCGGGAGTCCCAGGCCTCTGAAGGAATATCACGGGTATGCCGTAACTTCAGCCCGCTAACAAAAAGAGCTAATTATCTCCTAAATGGTGCACATTTAGGAGATATTAATTCTACCTACAGGTGAGCTTTATTATAAGTTTGCCTGCAGATAAAAGTATACAAAAAGAGTTTACTGACACTTGAAGCCATGTCTCTGCACTTCCTTTTTTCAGATTATTCTGCTCTCTCCAGCCAATATCTCACTCTTGTCACTCCTGCTGCCGTCCATATCTCCACTACCACCCATTATCGACCTTTGGCTTGTTCCTCAACTATGCTTCTGCCTAATCCCATCCCAGCGACCACATGTTACTGACCTTGTTGTTTACTGACTACGCTTCTGCTTGACTGCTACCCGCTATATCTGCTATTGGATTCTGGTTTGCTCACCTCCTGGTGGGGCGATCCTGAGGACTGAAACCTGGTACTAACACGCAACAAAACCCATCCGCACCACCATGAGCTCCGGTGAACACGGGTTAGTGCTCAGACACCGCACCTCCAGTGAGGCTGCATCATCTGCCAGGGTGAAATGCTTGTATGTCTATCCTGCTGGTCGGTGGGAGCCTCTCTACTGCTATAGCCACTGCTCTCCAAGCCAGACAAACAAAAGTGTACGCCTAGGTTGATATCGTCTGGAAGTAGACCAACGGTGCTCCAAAGCTCCTTTTGGCACTTAAAACAGCATGGGAGTAGCATGGGAGGTGGAGAGCTGGGAACTCATTCTCCCGATAAAAGTTCTTTATTAATAAAGGTACAGCGTGCAAGTTACAGCAGTTTACGCGTTTCGGTAAAAACCTTATTCATAGATCACAAGCAAGTACAGAAAGTACAGAGAAGGGCAACCAAACTGATACGAGGCATGGAGGAGATCAGCTATGAGGAAAGATTAGAGGAACTGAATGTATTCTCTACTGAGAAGAGGAGATTAAGGGGGGATATGATCTCCATGTATAATACATAAGGGGGGGATATGATCTCCATGTATAATACATAAGGGGGGGATATGATCTCCATGTATAATACATAAGGGGGGATATGATCTCCATGTATAATACATAAGGGGGGATATGATCGCCATGTATAATACATAAGGGGGGATATGATCTCCATGTATAATACATAAGGGGGGATATGATCTCCATGTATAATACATAAGGGGGGATATGATCACCATGTATAATACATAAGGGGGATATGATCTCCATGTATAATACATAAGGGGGGGATATGATCTCCATGTATAATACATAAGGGGGGTATGATCTCCATGTATAATACATAAGGGGGGATATGATCTCCATGTATAATACATAAGGGGGGATATGATCTCCATGTATAATACATAAGGGGGGATATGATCTCCATGTATAATACATAAGGGTGGGATATGATCTCCATGTATAATACATAAGGGGGGATATGATCTCCATGTATAATACATAAGGGGGGATATGATCTCCATGTATAATACATAAGGGGGAATATGATCACCATGTATAATACATAAGGGGGATATGATCTCCATGTATAATACATAAGGGGGATATGATCTCCATGTATAATACATAAGGGGGGGATATGATCTCCATGTATAATACATAAGGGGGGGGGATATGATCTCCATGTATAATACATAAGGGGGGGGATATGATCTCCATGTATAATACATAAGGGGGGGATATGATCTCCATGTATAATACATAAGGGGGATATGATCTCCATGTATAATACATAAGGGGGATATGATCTCCATGTATAATACATAAGGGGGGATATGATCTCCATGTATAATACATAAGGGGGGATATGATCTCCATGTATAATACATAAGGGGGGATATGATCTCCATGTATAATACATAAGGGGGGATATGATCACCATGTATAATACATAAGGGGGGATATGATCTCCATGTATAATACATAAGGGGGGATATGATCTCCATGTATAATACATAAGGGGGATATGATCTCCATGTATAATACATAAGGGGGGATATGATCTCCATGTATAATACATAAGGGGGGGATATGATCTCCATGTATAATACATAAGGAGGGATATGATCACCATGTATAATACATAAGGGGGGGGATATGATCTCCATGTATAATACATAAGGGGGGATATGATCTCCATGTATAATACATAAGGGGGGATATGATCACCATGTATAATACATAAGGGGGGATATGATCTCCATGTATAATACATAAGGGGGGATATGATCTCCATGTATAATACATAAGGGAGGGATATGATCTCCATGTATAATACATAAGGGGGGGGGATATGATCTCCATGTATAATACATAAGGGGGGATATGATCTCCATGTATAATACATAAGGGGGGATATGATCTCCATGTATAATACATAAGGGGGGATATGATCTCCATGTATAATACATAAGGGGGGATATGATCTCCATGTATAATACATAAGGGGGGATATGATCTCCATGTATAATACATAAGGGGGGATATGATCACCATGTATAATACATAAGGGGGGATATGATCTCCATGTATAATACATAAGGGGGATATGATCACCATGTATAATACATAAGGGGGGATATGATCTCCATGTATAATACATAAGGGGGGGATATGATCTCCATGTATAATACATAAGGGGGGATATGATCTCCATGTATAATACATAAGGGGGGGATATGATCTCCATGTATAATACATAAGGGGGGATATGATCTCCATGTATAATACATAAGGGGGGATATGATCTCCATGTATAATACATAAGGGGGAATATGATCACCATGTATAATACATAAGGGGGATATGATCTCCATGTATAATACATAAGGGGGATATGATCTCCATGTATAATACATAAGGGGGGGATATGATCTCCATGTATAATACATAAGGGGGGATATGATCTCCATGTATAAATACATCAGTGGTTCATATAGTGAACTCGGTGCAGTTATTCCCCCTGAGGTCATCACAGAGGACAAAGGAGCGCTCTTTACATCTGGATAAAAAAATAATAATCTCCAAACACGGAAAGGTTTCTTCACAGTAAGAGCTGTGAAACTGGAATAGGCTCCCTCAAGAGTTGGTTGTGGCCAGCTCAGTGGATTGCTGTAGGAAAGTCCTGGATTCTTTCTTGGATACACAGAATATAACTGGATATAACATTTATAGGTAAAGCTGATCCAGGGAATATCCGATTGCCTCTCGGGGGATGAGGAAGGAATTTTTTTCTCCTGCAGGAGCAAATTGGATCATGCTTTGCTGGTTTTTTGCCTTCCTCTGGATCAACTGTGGGTGTAGGATTATAACTTTTTTTTCTTTTGTTTTTATGGTTGAACTGGATGGACTTTTGTCTTTTTTTCAGACAGACTAACTATGTAACTATGTATAGCCAAGCCTGACCCTGCCCATGACACACAGAGTTGGTAGCTATGGACATCACCTGCTGATTAATATACTTTGCTCCATGCCCAGATGCTGCACAGCCTTCCGATCTTCAATATTTAAGTCATGTTCAGGTCAGCTTCTCTGGCATGAGCAAAAGGTTATACCTAGCCCTAGGCCCCGGTCTCTAGAGTTCCTAGTTTCAGTCAAAGCTCCTAGTTCCAGTCTGTGTTCTTAGGTTCCTAGTTCTATCTCCTGTGACCCTCTTCTCTTCTGTGTCCTTGTCATTTTTACCCTCTGTGACCCCGTGCACCTACCTCCTGCCTGTTGGACAGCCTAACCATGTACAGAACCTGGCTCTCTTTCTCTGAATTTGCTTGCCTGCCACCTGCTCAGAGCTTTGGCCTGCCTCCTTCCTATCATATCAGCCCATTTTAGCTCCATTTGCACAGCTTGTCTCCACAACACAAGCAGGGTGAATCCTGGGATCGTGATCTGGCATCAGCATGCAGCAAAACCCATCTCCACCACGAGAGGCTCTGGTGAAAACTGGCCGGTGCTTAAACTCCCCATCCCAGAGGACCCATAGTCACCTGCCCACCTCCACCTACCTGCAGTTGGCTTAGTGGATCCACAATTATCCAGCCAGTCCATACTCACTGACTTCCCGGCTCCATAGTGAATCTGTCACACTGTCTAGAACAGTGTTTCTCAACCTTTTTTTGGTCAAGGCATCCTCTAAAATTATGGACAGTCCCGAGGCACCCTTTAAAATGATGGACAGTCTTGTGGCACCCTTTAAAATGATGGACAGTCTTGAGGCACCCTTTATAATTATGGACAGTCATGAGGCACCCTTTAACATTATGGACAGTCTTGAGGCACCCTATAAAATTATGGACAGTCCTGAGGCACCCTTTAAAATGATGGACAGTCTTGAGGCACCCTATAAAATTATGGACAGTCCTGAGGCACCCTTTAAAATGATGGACAGTCTTGAGGCACCCTTTAAAATAATGGACAGTCTTGAGGCACCCTTTAAAATTATGGACAGTCCTGAGGCACCCTTTAAAATGATGGACAGTCTTGTGGCACCCTTTAAAATGATGGACAGTCTTGAGGCACCCTTTAAAATTATGGACAGTCTTGAGGCACCCTTTATAATTATGGACAGTCCCGAGGCACCCTTTAAAATGATGGACAGTCTTGAGGCACCCTTTAAAATGATGGACAGTCTTGAGGCACCCTTTAAAATTATGGACAGTCCTGAGGAACCCTTTAAAATGATGGACAGTCCTGAGGCACCCTTTATAATTATGGACAGTCTTGAGGCACCCTTTATAATTATGGACAGTCCCGAGGCGCCCTTTTAAATAATGGAGAGTCCCGAGGCACCCTTTAAAATTATGCACAGACTTGAGGCACCCTTTAAAATTATGGACAGTCCCGAGGCACCCTATAAAATTATGGACAGTCCTGAGGCACCCTTTAAAATGATGGACAATCTTAAGGCACCCCATTCTAAAATGTGAAAAGCTATTCTAATAGTTTTATATAATGCAGCAACATCCACACATGTAGGACACCCAACATTAGAGCGGATTTATTTTTCCAAAGCAAATACACTTTTGCACACTGGCACTGTTCCAGTGTTCCAGTGTTTCTCTTCTCCCTCAGTTTTTATCCATCACTGAGCTAATGTTACCCCAGCATTGATGTAGGGGGCGGGGGAGGGTCAAACTAGGATGCTGTGCAGGCAGTTGACATCCTCCTTACCAACTGATGATGTCATTGGTTGTCAGGAAGCTGGCAGCTAGAAGGTCGTAATGGTGCACAATGAAAACCTGTGGCTTTGTGTAAATAAAAGGCGGGCTTGTTCCATCCGCTGGCTTGTATACAGGTTTTGGGCAATTTTTAGACATTTTGCCAAGGCACCCCTGAAGAAACCTCAAGCAACCCCAAGGTGCCTGGCACCCTGGTTGAGAAAGGCTGCTCTAGAACAGGCAGATGACAGAGGACTCCTGCCTGACATTCCAGGACAGGAAGTGTGAGAGGTGTCCCCGCTGGAGTCAATCAGCAATATCTATAACTATTGCATTAAAGTAGTTTAAAACAAAAAAAGAGACCCCGGGGGACATTCTTACTTTTGCAGAGAAACAATTCTGAGAGATATGATTCAGCAGTTATTTATTTACCGCTAATATAATATTAATTCAATGGAACTCATCCACTTTACCAGGAGACGACATAACCTGGCTGGCAAAAGAAGCGCAGCCATGGCGGACAGCGGTTTCCCCCCCGGGTCGTCACGTGAAATCTTTTCTACGTTTTGCTGGGCGGGTCACGTGGCTTTCCGCAGTAAATGGAATGGTAGAGAAATTTCCTGGCACTTCCAGAAAGAGAGAGATAGAGAGCTTTCAGCCCAAAAGAATCAATAGGATGAGACATAAATTATGTAGAGGACATTAAAAGCAGCAGAGAAGGTGGGTACTTTCACCATTCTGTAACCAGAATATTCAGGTTTAAAACTTCCCAACTCTTACTATAAATATTTGATTAGGATCTCCAGCCAGTAACGGAGAAGAAACATAATCTGATCCAGGGAGAGGGAGCGTCTTGTAAGCTTTTAGCCGAGTAAGAGGAAACCCAGCCGGCCGCAGGAGGAGAGAGGGAAGTGAAGGCGCTCTGCAGAGAGTATTATGGATGGACACTAAGCTCTGTGTGAGGCTGACATCAACCACAAAGCCATACCATCGACTCAGCAGTCTTGTCCTATGAAGAGCCCAGACAGATTTCAACAGAAATGATGATTAAGCTACCAACTGTCCCTCATTTCCAGGGATGAGAAAGTTCCCCTGGATATGTCGTTGTGTACATAAGAAGAATAAAATGCCCTTGCATCTGGTCACACACTGCCCGTAGGGGTGATGGAATTGGGAGGACTCACCTATTGCTAATCAAATGTTCAGACAAATCTACACACATTTACATGTATACTGTATATACATTTATATACAGTGAAGGAAATAAGTATTTCAGTCCTTGTCGGCCTAGTGTGTTACCAATTGTTTTCTTGGTGACTGTGGTCCCAGCTGCCTGGAGATCATTGACAAGATCCTCACGTGTAGTTCTGGGATGATTCCTCACTGTTCTCATGATCATTGACACTCCACGAGGTGAGATCTTGCATGGTGCACCAGACCTAGGGAGACTGACACTTGTTTTGTGTTTCTTCCATTTGTGAATGATTGCACCAACTGTTGTCACCTTCTCACCAAGCTGCTTGGCCATAGTTTGGTAGCCCACTCCAGCCTTGTGTAGGTCTACAGTCTTGTCCCTGACATCCTTGGACAGCTCTTTGCCATGGTGGAGAGTTTGGAATCTGATTGTTTGATTGCTCCTGTGGACAGGTATCTTTTATACAGGTAACACAATGAGATTAGCAGCACTCCCTTCAAGAGACTGCTTCTAATCTCAGCTTGTTACCTGTATGAGAGACACCTGGTAGCCAGAAATCCTGCTGAATGATAGGGGATACAATCCTTCTTTCCCTCATGAACATGCAAATCAGTGCATAATTTGTTAGACATGCATTTATTTTGAATTTGTTGTTGTATTCTATCTCTCAGTGTTACAATACACCGAACATTCCATTGTTAGACCGATCATTTCTTTGTGAGGGGCAAACATTCAAAATCAGCCGGGGAGCAAATACGCATTTCCTTCACTGTATACACAGTGCATTCCTAAAGTATTCAGACCCCCTTCACTTTTTTCAATGTCGTTCTGTTGCAGTCTGATACTATAGTTGTTTCATTAATATAATAAGATATTCATTTTTTCTTATTATTAATCTATAATCAGTACATCATAATGACAAAGTGAAAACAGAATTTTAGCAATGTTTGCAAAAGTATGAAAAACTGAAAAATCACATTGGCATAAGTATTCAAACTCTGCAAAAACACTTGAAATTTAGCTCAGGTGCCCCCCATTTTTCTTGGTCGTTGCTGAGATGTTTCTACACCTTGATTGGAGCCCACCTGTGGTAAATTGCATTGATTGGACATAATTTGGAAAGGCACACGCCTCTCTATAAAAGGCCTCACAGCCGATAAGGAATACTGTATCAGAACAAAAGCCATGAGATCAAAGAAACTGCCTGCAGAGCTCAGAGACAGGATTATTGCAAGGCACAGATCTGGGGAAGGATACAAAAATATTCTGCTGCACTTAAGGCTCCCAAGAGCACAGTGGCCTCTATAATTTTCAAATGGAAGAAGTTTGGCACAACCAGGACTCTTCCAAGAGCTGACCGCATGGCCAAACTGGGCAGTCGGGGGAGAAGGGCCTTAGTAAGAGAGGTGACCAAGAACCCGATGGTCACTCTGACTGAGCTCCAGAGATCCTGTGTGGAGAAGAGACAAAGTTCCAGAACGAGAACCATCACTGCAGTCCTCCACCGATCTGGGCTTTATGGCAGAGTGGCTAGACAGAAGCCTCTCCTCAGTGCAAAACACATGAAAGCCCGCTTGGAGTTTACAAAAAAAGCTTCCTGGTTGTACCAAACTTTTTCCATTTGAGAATTATAGAGGCTCTTGAGAACCTTCAGTGCAGAAGAAATGTTTTTGTAGATTTCCCCAGATATGTGCCTTGCAATAATCCTGTCTCTGAGCTCTGCAGGTAGTCCTTTGACCTCATGGATTTTGCTCTGATACAGTATGCATTGTCAGCTGTGAGGCCTTTTATAGAGAGGTGTGTGCCTTTGCAAACCATGTCCAATCAATTTAATTTGCCACAGGTGGGCTCCAATCAAGGTGTAGAAACATCTCAGCAACGATCAAGAAAAACTGAGGCACCTGAGCAAAATTTCAAGTGTTGCAATCGGTCTGAATACTTTGTCCACTGTGATATTTTTAGTTTTTCCTTTATCATGAATTTACGGACATTTATAAAATTCTGTTTTCACTTTGTCATTATGGGGTACAGAGTGTAGATTAATGAGAACAAAAAATGATATTAAACAACTGTAGTATTGGGCTGCAACAGAAGAACATTGAAAAAAGTGCAGGAGGGGCTGAATACTTTATGAATGCTATATATATATATATACAGAAACAAGACAGAGGAAGAGAGAAAGAGAGAGAGGGTAGAGAGAGAGAGAGAAAGAGAGAGAGAGAGAGGGGGGGTTAGGGAAAGGGGAGGGAGGGGGGGAAGGGGGGAAGAGAGGGGGGGAGAGAGGGGGGAGGGGGGAAGAGAGGGGGGGAGAGAGGGGGGAGGGGGAGAGAGAGAGGGAGAAGAGAGAGGGGGGGGGAAGAGAGAGAGAGGGGGAAGAGAGAGAGAGGGGGGAGAGAGAGAAGGAAGTTACCACGTTTCAGCTCTAATATGCTGAGCACTATGTGGCCGAACATCCATGGACAATTGGCCATCACACCTATATGAGCTTGTTGGCCATCCCAATCCCAATCCATGGCCATTAATATAGAGTTGTCTTTCAGCTTTAGCAGCTTTCACTTTTCTAGGAAGTAGACATGTGCACGTTGAAAATGTTTGTTTTGTTTCAGATGCATTCATTCATTGACTTATTTCATTTCATCATATTCGTTGTGTTGAACAGATTCGTTTTCAGAATTTGTTTCATATTTTCGGCATTCTTTTTTCGTATATTCATTGGTCCGGGTGGATTAAAAAAAAAAGTGCAGTTTTTCCAGAAGATTGCTATATATTCTATATATTATCGAATCAGCCGGATTTGAATCTGAAAGGATTCAATATTTTCTGACGCCTGTCCAGCCCACCAAATGAAACGGCATGAGCCTATTGGATAATATAATATATTAATTATATGCATTCGAATTAACAAATGGAATTAAATTCTGATCCATTTGTTATCCAAATTATCAAACTAATTTGGAAATTTAATTAATTTCCTTATGACATGTGACTGTGTCTATGCAGCTGCTGCATGTGCATTCACTTCTATGGGTTGCCTGCATGCAGATCAGAGGTGGATGCACACGCAGCAAAAAGCAGACAGAGAGAAAGAGAGAGAGAGAGAAAGAAAGAAAGAAAGAAAGAGAAAGAAAGAGAGAAAGAGAAAGAAGGAGAGAAAGAGAAAGAAAGAGAGAGAGAGAAAGAAAGAAAGAAAGAAAGAAAGAAAGAAAGAGAGAGAGAGAGAGAGAGAGAGAGAGAGCGAGGGGAGAGAGAGAGTGATAGAGAGAGGGGGGAGAAAGAGAGAAAGAAAGAAAGAGAGAAAGAGAGAAAGAGAGAAAGAGAGAAAGAAAGAAAGAAAGAAAGAAAGAAAGAAAGAAAAAGAAAGAAAGAAAGAGAGAAAGAAAGAAAGAGAGAAAGAAAGAAAGAGAGAAAGAAGGAAAGAGAGAAAGAAGGACAAAGAGAAAGAATGAAAGAGAGAAAGAAAGAAAGAAGGAAAGAGAGAAAGAAAGAAAGAAGGAAAGAGAGAAAGAAAGAAAGAAAGAAAGAGAAAAAGAGAAAGAGAGAGAGAGAGGTGGATGCACACGCAGCAAAGAGCGGCTCAGCACAGAGGATGGGTCTCAACACCTATCTGAATGAGCTCTAAGGGAGATCTCAGGGATTAGCCGATTGCAAAAAAAATGCTCGACCTGTATGTCTGCTGCCTGCCTACCACTCAGGGCCTCCAGATATATTTTTTTAAACTCGGTTTTATTGAGTAAAAGGCACGTCAGACATCGGCATAAACATGGCAACAATCAAACGATCATTAAAAAAAAAGTGCAGGGATACCGTCATAAGATAAATGCAGTCCCCAGCAGTCTACACTTATTACCGATGTGAATGTACAATATATATGTAAAGTGCGGCGTAAATTGACAGCAATATATAAATACCTGAAGTAAATAAATAAATAGATAAGTAAAATGACAAAATCATATACCTTGTTATAAGTAGGACATTCACTAGATTAGTATCTAATCACAGGTACAGATGCATAAGAAGCCATTTACCCATGGTCTTATATAAATCATAACAAACCTATTGGCAGAAACATCCTGCATATAAAAAGAAAAAAAGGAAAAGTACAACAAAAAGAGAAAACTCTGCATTTACCCCGATAGAAAAGGTAAGTAGAAAAAGTCCATTCACCTATACCTGAGAAGGAAACTAGGTCATTGGTCAAGGTAGCTATCAATAAAGAGATATACATGTCCCAGTACTGAGGCACATACATTAGACCAGCACCATCACAATCCCTCATACGGGGTCAGATATCAGGGATAATAAAGAGTCATTGCTGTCCTGGGTATCAAGCCCCAAAGTTTATAAAACTTTTTGGGACATCCTCTAGCTTTTTACATCAGTTTTTTTTACAATGGCAAGGTATGGTTAATAACCTTCTTCCACGAACTAATGGCACCCTCCCGCGGGTCCCCATTTCTCAGATTTTCGTGCGGATCCGCAGCGGCACCAACCGCACTTGAACCTAGTCTACAGCAGAAGATGAAGGAAGTTTCTGGAAATGGCAGACATTTCTAAATCTTCAAATAATCTCAACAGACACCATTTAGGATGACAAATATTAGGAAGGTAGAAGGTATCGGCAATAAATGCTGTATCTGTGCGACCAAAAGGGTCGAATCCTATTACATCCCCAAGCCATATGCAGAAAGTCACCTGTCTCACTTCCACATGTATGACATACATGTCCACATTCCACATGTAGAGGGGCGGACTGACCATTTGGGCTCAGTAGGGAGCCAGTAGGGGGCCCCATGAGATGCCCCTGGCACCTTTCATAGACTTTTTTGGGTGTGATTTGAGTGTGGGCAAGGACACAGGGGCCCCATGATTTCCTATTGCCCGGGGGGCCCCATGAGTTGTCAGTCCGCCCTTGCACATGTATGACAAACAAACAGGCCGGTGTGTAATACACTCTATGCACATAGCCAAATCGAAAAAGCTCATCTTTGGCCGAAATCACTGTCCCCGAGTCAGGGGTGGACTGACCATTGGGGAACTCGGGCACTGCCCAAGGGCCCGGGGTCAGTAGGGGGCCCCATGAGATGTCCCTGGTACCTTTCATAGGCTTTTTTGGGTGTGGTTTGAGTGTGGGCAAGGACACAGGGGCCCCATGATCCCCTATTGCCCGAGGGCCCCATGAGTTGTCAGTCCGCCCCTGCCCCGAGTGCAAATGAAACAACTCATGCCAAATTTCAGAGGTGAGATCAGGGTCAGGGGTATCTTCAGATCAGGGGCGGACTGACAACTCATGGGGCCCCCGGGCAATAGGGGATCATGGGGCCCCTGTGTCCTTGCCCAAACTCAAAAAAGCCTATGAAAAAGGTACCAGGGGCATCTCAGGGGCCCCCTACTGACCCCGGGCCCTCGGCAGTGCCCGAGTTTCCAAATGGTCAGTCCGCCCCTGGTTCAGGTATATGTTTAACTTATATGAACAATTTCACCAGCAAATCTTTCCAGTTTCTGTTCAGCTTTTTTTTTTTAATCTTCACTATGGCAATCCAAACACCAAAACAACACCTCGCAGGGTCCAAAGTGTGAAAAATTCCAGACAGAGACCATCCTCAGAGAAAACCGGCCCTCTCCTGCCTTTTTCGACACCTTTAGGGGCCAAAGAGGGATTCGTGAAGCACATAAGTGGAGCTGGTTTCCCGCCTGGAAATGGCGCAGCTCCTGCAGGGATGAACTCTGGCTGACATTACAGCTTACACACCTCACATCAGCAGGGGTGCCTAGATTAGAAAGCTATGACAACGCAGGCAATGTTTGCACCAAGTCAGCGGGAGGTGTTTGTGCATGAGAGTGAGCATTAGCCTAGTTAATGGGGTTGCTGAAGATTGCTGCTAATGAATGAAAATAGTCACTAACCCTTTTCACTGCTGGTGCAGGATCCGAGCCCAATCCCGGGATGCTGGGTCCTCCTAGGGAAGGGTACACCTCTGGGTGAACAGTGTCATATATTCCACCTGGAGAAGAGGGGAGAGAAGAGGAATGCACATAAATATAGAGAGAGATCCGGCCTGATTCCTCAAACTGCTATAATATCCATCACATGCCAAGATTAATACCACATCACTTCCTTCAGTTAGGGCTCCTGTACACGGCAGCTGATAAACTCACATTTAGGAGCCGTTCTGCGTTTTTTTCAGCAGCCCCTGAACTCTCCCTAATGTTTTCCTCTGTGTCCGTGTACACATCGTCGCTTACAGGCATTTGAGTTTACAGTCGTTTTTTTTGAACGCTGAAAACTTGCGTTCAGCAGTCGATTTTATCAGCGTTTCAAATGCTAAATGCTTGTAAACGCGCCTAAATGCGGCAAATAAGCGTTTGAGTCTGAATTTATTTTTTAACGCTTCCAGTTCCCGATGCTGTCCAGAGTCTTTTTTCATCATGAAAAATGCATGCAAAGTGTTTTCAAGGTACTCAGATGGACAAAACACTGAACACAGGATGTTCCTACCAAGCTGGTCACACATTGTAATGATCAATTCACACCTCAGACCTCTCCCACCCTTGGAAACAAAAGATATATTAATGACCATTCACGCCTCAGACCTCTCCCACCCTTGGAAACAAAAGATATGTTAATGACCATTCACGCCTCAGACCTCCCCCACCCTTGGAAACAAAAGATATGTTAATGACCATTCAGGCCTCAGAGCTCTCCCACCCTTGGAAACAAAAGATATGTTAATGACCATTCACGCCTCAGACCTCTCCCACCCTTGGAAACAAAAGATATGTTAATGACCATTCAGGCCTCAGACCTCTCCCACCCAAGGAAACAAAAGATATGTTAATGACCATTCACGCCTCAGACCTCTCCCACCCTTGGAAACAAAAGATATGTTAATGACCATTCACGCCTCAGACCTCTCCCACCCTTGGAAACAAAAGATATGTTAATGACCATTCCGCATCAGACCTCTCCCACCCTTGGAAACAAAAGATATGTTAATGACCATTCCGCATCAGACCTCTCCCACCCTTGGAAACAAAAGATATGTTAATGACCATTCAGGCCTCAGACCTCTCCCACCCTTGGAAACAAAAGATATAATAATGACCATTCACACCTCAAATTCCTCATGAAGACCACCTGCCAGGTGACCTTAATGACTCCCTCCACCAGACACCTTTCCCACCCTTGGAAACAAAAGAAATGTTAATGAGCAACTCACTCCTAAGCTAATCTCAACACATACTGCGGTCTCTGCTTCTACTCTCTGTATTTCTCTGAATCAGTCTGAAATAGTTAATAATTTACCACTTTTCAGTGCATTCTGGGCATTTGGGAGGTTCTACTGTGCTTATCTTCAAAAAACGCTTCTAAACACAAACGCGCATAAACGCAGTATGCAAACGCGGCTAAACAGATGTTTTTTAACCTACGTTTTCCAGCAGTCAGTTTCCATCGTTCAGAAGTGTCCCATGTAAATGGGGTCTTAGGAAGAAAAACTTTTAGGAGTTTCTTGAAGTGTACAGCATTTCAGGTCCCGACCCTCCCCCATCAAAATTCTAATGAAAAAAAAAAGAACTTTACATTTTCATTACCTTAATTTAAACCCAGTAATGTCATTACTGGGTCTGTGTGTTTCTCTAAGCAACGCAGTCAGATCATGACTGGTGGGAGGGGCCGAGAGGAGGCTG